>NW_006239514.1:109833-143273 GCF_000226075.1 Solanum tuberosum | reverse complement strand
TGGGAATACATAGTCCCCATATACTTCTTTGAAGAAATGAACTTCAAATCTTTACTCTTTGCTTAACTTGAACTTAAGTCTTAAAACAATGTTAAAACATATGTGAAAGACTTTTGAAAAAAACTTTAAGAACTTATCTTGACTTAACTCTTGACTTCTTGACTTGACTCTTAACTTCTTGACATGACTCTTAACTTTCCTTGAATTGAATTATGGATTGAAGGATTAGGATTTGTGATAGGAAAGATCTCATGATGTTTAGGAATGATTTTAGATAGCTAAACATGAGAAAAGACCGAAATATCAAAATATGAGGGTGGGTCCGCGACGTGGAGAGGCTTTTAAAATTTAGTTTCAAAAACGTCTTTTGAGGCAGAACACTCTGTGCCAGCTCCGCGACGCAGAACAGAAATTCCCAAAACTGGGGACTAGCTGTGCGACGCGGAGGCACCTCCAAATCTCGACCAATGAAATTTCTTCTTCGTTTTACAGCTCTAAACCCCCTAAACTCCATGGGTTATTTTACCCAACACTTAGAATCATCTATATCCTCAATGTATATTAGATTCTTCTCGAAAACACTACTAAAAACGCGAATCGACCTCAAGAAACTCCAATCAATAACACCCACAAGAATTCAAACGAAATCTATCAAGAACTCAAGGATTTACTTTCAAATCTAATAACTTCGCTGAAATTGAATCATGATTGGCGCGTGGGAGAATTAACCCAATGCTATGTGATCTCACATACCTTGTAGGGATCACCCCCGACGAAATCCACAAGCAATTTACGACGATCTTGACGGGTCTTGAACGTTCTTCTTCTTTCTCCTCTTTTCTCCTCTTCTTTCTCTTCTCTCAAAACCCTAACTTTTTTGGTAAAAGTGTAAACTGATCTAATTCAGCTTTGACCCCTAATTAATTACCAAAAATGACTTAAAATAAAAGGGTAAGGAAATGACCAAACTACCCTTTTAAAATTCGGATTGAACTTTCCTTATTCCAACAACCCAACTTCCAAAGGGGATAACTCACTCATACAGGCTCGGAATCACGCAAATTCAGCGGTATTGGAAAGATCATTCCAAGAGTTTTCCAACCGTATCTGGAAATACCTCTAACTCATCCTGAGCTAGAAGTTATGGCTGCTTGAAGTTGACCAAAAATTCACTTTTCCTAACTTAAACAATTTTCCAGATTTGTCATTATTTCCAAAAATGATTATTTCAAGTTCTTAGCTTCTTCCTAGCTATTTCAATTTGAGAGATGTTACAGTCAGTTAGAGAAACTCCCCACAAGTAAAGTATATTATTTCATGTTGCTTCCATTGTATATTTTATTGTAGAGCTTAAATGGTTTTCACTTCATGTTCATATATTGATTCAGTTGAGTTGCTTTAAGTCATTGAGTTCAGTTATTTGTTTACTTAGCTATATTACATACTCGTACATTCCATGTACTGATGTCATTCGACCTGCATTCTTTTAAGATGCACATATAGGTGTTCATGATTATCAACAGGTGCTTCGTTGAGATCACTCTACACTCCAGTTAGCTTTGGTGAGCCTCTTTGTATTCCAGAGGGCTTCAAAGTTACTTTCCAGTTAGTAGTTTTGATATGTCGTGGGTCTTGTCCCGACATCCTTTCTTATTAGTAGAGGCTTCATAGATAGATAGTTTTGAAGAATCTTTCAGTTTTAAGATATTTTATTTAAACTTATGTTTAATAATAAGTATATTTAGCAAGGTTTTGAGATTCAATAATCTATTTTTAAACTTTTCTTTCAATTTTATGCTTATGTATGCTCAAGTTAGTCTTCCTCTTGTAGTCAACCAAGATGAGGGTTCGCTTGGGGACCAGCAATGGTTCTTCCGTGTCGGCCACGTCTTAGGTGTAGGCTCGGGTTGTAACAAACTTGGTATCAGAGCACAGAGTTCAAGTGTCCTTGGGTGTTTATGAAGCTGTGTCAAGTAGGATCTTATTTATCATTTTAAGGGCCCAATTTCTATAAATGAGGGATTATAGGCATATAAGAATTGTTTCCATTCTTTCATACTCTAAATTGTGCAATTGAGCTGTGTCATAAGGAACTTATTCAAAACTCGTGCATTTCTCAGATTTATTTGGCTATTCGCCCATACTTAAGGTAGTTGAAAAGAAAAGTCAGTTTATTATCGATAAGTTACTCTCAACAAAAGTCTTGAGAAAGTCATGAGACTACATAGGGGCTTAAGAGAAGCCCATGAGTGAGCTTAAGTGTTGAGATTCAAAAGAATGCACTCTTATTCATATGAATCGTGCGTTCGAGATAAAAGCGAAATGTATTCCTAAACTCTTTTCTCTAAATCTTGTTTCAGTTGAGCCCTTATGCGAAAGTATGTTTTGGAGCTTGGGTAGTATTTTCACCCGAAAATATAGTATGAGTTATGAGATTATAGGAAGTAGTAGTAAGAGTTCCCAAAAGTAGAAGAATGCATGCAGAGGTTCAGTAATCTAAGAAAGGGAGAAAGTGATGAGGCAACTTATGTTATTGTAGTCATTCACGCATTAAGTTATTGATGAGGAGTTTTCCCTTATGAGTAGACTAACAAGTGATGAGTTTGTGTAGATTGTATGATAGGAGGTAGAGTAAGAGTTACTAGTTAGGATGAGTTGGAGTATACTTTAAATAGAAAGGAGGTTATGATGACGTGTCATTGAGTTGGTAACAACCAAGTGTAGGCGCTGGATAGAAAAGCAGAAGTATTCATGAAGTGATAGATCTAAGTTAGGCTTACAATTTTTTATGGAGATCCCATAATATTCAAAGTGTTATAGAAGTAATTAGGTAATGATGTATAGTGAATGGGTAAATAGTACTTAAGTTGTGAAAGGAAGTGCGAAGGTAAATTGTAAGTATGAAGACTGAGAGATAAAGATTGTCGATTTGTCATGAGGTTTTAGTTGGCGAGTGTTTCCTAATTTTTATCTAGTAGTTGTAAGTTAGTATAGTGAGCGAGCAATCATATTGATATCCGGATTTAGTAATAAACATTAAACTTGAATTTGAGATGAGTGTCGTGATCAAAAAAATGGAAACATGAGGGTGATGATGTTAGTCTTGAGATCTGATCTGGTAGACTTGACATAGAGTAGGTGAGGAATTGAGATGTTAGCTGCAATGAATGTGAGTGGTACAAGTTTGGGATTCTAACTTTTAGATAAGAGCGGTGAAGTGTGGCTTAGTCATAAGAGTAACAAGAACATTAAGAGTTGTACTCGAGATTGTATGTAATCAGACGGGGTTCCAATTAAGTTAATGATTTTCCATGTGTGCCTAGATAGTATATTTGAGCTGTCAATGTAGAATAGGCTTAAGTAAGCATTAATTTTCCCTTGAAGCGTTAGATGAAGGAGAAGAGGTTAATAGAAGCATCTTAGAAAGAGGTTCTAAATGGAGTCTTAGTACCTGCTTATGGAGAGTTCAGTATGCATGAGATAAGCCTTTTCGAGTATTAAAGAAAATGTAGACTAGTTTAGAGATGAGGGAATATATCCATAGTTTTCAAGTATTAGTTTTAGACCTAAGGGGATATGATAAGATGAGAAACCAAGTCAAGTGTTGAGGATGATATAGTGATGTTTTTCGAATAAGTTTTAGAGGTACATCAATTAATTCATACTCTAGTGTATTCCTCAAAGTTCAGTCATTTGAACATCATGGTGATGTTCCTTATATCAGAATTGTGCTCATGACCTATGCTCATACACTCTAGAGAGATTCACATCTATGCTCAATTTCCAGAATGTGGGGCAAAGAATTTAGCCCATTGATCTCAAAATTACTCCATAAAATTGTGGATATCAGTTTCATGCTATGAAACTATTCATAAAAGCATTCATATCTCACAGTATGTTCAGTCTCACAAATTCATAATTTACTCTTAATGGCTAGCAACATAATGTTATGTCATGCATATTCTTATATCAGATATCTTGAATGAATCGTGCTTATGATCTTTCGCCCTGAAGTCCTTTCACTAATCTTTTTTAGTTTTGGATAATGGTGTTGTTGATAGTAGTTATGTGATGATAAAAGAGAGGATTGCCATTTCTTATTTTGGTAGTGATGGTGTGTTTATTCCATCTAAGGTTATGAATGTGGAGGAAGAAGGAGATAAAGTTTTACAATGAGTACTAAGTCAGCTTCCTTGTAGTAATGCATGCAAGTTCAGTTGGTAGAGTTGATGAGAGGATGATAAGTTCTTAGAAAGTGGGTTAGTAGGAGACTATGGAGTGGTTAAGGTTCTAAGCTTGAATGTGGTGTTGTTAACATGTGGACAGTACGTGATACATTAGGTGTTTCGTGATATGAGCTTGAGGTTAGCTGAATCTAGCGGTAAGGAGTAGTGTTCTTGGGATGAGATTTCTTATAGAGGTATATAATTAGAATCTTGTGATTTAGATTAGAATAATCACCTTATGTTAAGTACTTTATGATTCCGAGTAAGATTCTTCTTCAAGGTAAGTGTTTCTCCAAAAATTTCATTCTTTCCACCTCAAATTCCTCTATACAATTATAAATCACTAATAAAAATCATAATTCTTGGCCATAGAGAATTCAAGAAACTAATTCAAGAATCTCAAGAAAGAGTTTCTTGATTGTTTACCTTCAAGCTAGGATTTCAAGACTTCTAATGAAGTTCTTCAAAATTCTTCAAGAACCTTGTTCTTCCAGGTATGTAAGGCTATCATAGTGTTGGACTAGCTTTTCCTCACACCCAGCATCTACTTTCAAATCAGTTAAAGAGAAATCTCGGATTCTACCCCTAGATTTGAGTATTCTTGAGATAAGTTGATTTTGAGTTCATGAATTCCCGAGTCTTTTGAAATTATATTCCTAAGTATTGAGTTTATATATTTTTATTGAGATCCTTGAATTGATTTGTTCATGTTTATAATTCCTCATGAACCCTATTTTGAGTTATAAATCTTGAGAAGTTTTTCAAAGCCAACACTTGAGTTTCAAACTGAGTTTTTTGAGGAAGTAAAGATGAGTTTTGAGAAAGAAATGTATTCATTAGTTCCTATATGATTATTGAGGTCCTCAAGTTGAGTCGTACATGCCCATAATTCCGTATGAACCCTACGAATTGAGTTATAAGTTTCAGACTGAGTTTTGAGAAAAAGTTTAAATGTTCTATATCATAAAGACTTAAGAGTTTCTAATGTTATTTTATTCATATATATGTACCTATGTTAATTATTGGACTTGAAAGATAAGTTCATAAGTACATGTTTTCAAGAAGGTAAACACGTCTCATGTTTTGAAAAGTATTTCAAGTAATGTAAGAAGTCCATTCTTTGTAATGAGTGAATTGAGAAAAAAGTTATATTAATTATTTTGGGAGTAGTATCGAGCACCGAGTTGGGTTAGAGTCTCTTATGATTTGGAAGTCCCACAAAACTACGTAGCCAACGTAGGATAGGATAACATTGATTCTTCATGCGACTCCTCACCGCCTCTGAGAAGGCATATAGTTAGATCCATAGTCATGATATCATCTTATACCCCCGCAAGGTATATTATGGGCCCTTGCAACATGCAGTGGGACGCTGTATTATTGCTAGGCTCATAGTACTGGTTGTCGGTTAGAAAAACTCTCCACAAGTAAAGTATATTATTTTCATGTTGCTTTCATTGTATATTTTATTGTAAAGCTTAAATGATTTTCATTTCAAGTTCATGTATTGATTTAGTTGAGTTGCTTTCAGTCATTCAGTTCAGTTATTTGTTTACTCAACTATATTACATACTCGTACATTCCATGTACTGATGTCATTCGACCTACATCCTTTTATGATGCAGATATAGATGTTCATGATTATCAACAAATGCTTCGTTGAGATCACTCTACACTCCAGTTAGTTTTGGTGAGCCTCCTTGTATTCCATAGGACTTCACAGTTACTTTCCAGTTAGTATTTTTGAGGTGTCGTGGGTCTTGTCCCGACATCCTTTCTTAATAGTAGAGGCTTCATAGATAGACAATTTTGGATAGTCTTTTAATTTTCAGATATTTTATTTAAACTTGTGTTTCATACTAAGTATATTCAACAAAGTTTTGAGATTCAGTAAACTAGTTTTAAACATTTCTTTCAATTTGATGCTTATGTATGCTCTAATTAGTCTTCCGCTTGTAGTCAGCCAGTATGAGGGTTCGCTTGGGACCAACAATGGTTCTTGAGTACCGGCCACGTCCAGGGTGTAGGCTCGGGTCATGACAATTACTTATTATGTTGAGTTCAAAGATGAGAAAGTATTTTGCAAAGCTTTAAATGATTTAACTCCTCTATTTCTTTACATTCAGCTTGAGTACATTGTTATATATTGCAATCCCTCTTTAAGTTATTTGTTATTCAGCTATATTACGTACCCGTACATTTAATGTATTGATGTCATTCGACCTGCATCTTTTAATGATGCAGATACAGGTTCTTAGGATCCTCAACAAGAGCCCGTTGAGATCACTTCATCTGCTCGTCAGGTTTTAAGTAAGACCTCCTTGCTTCTGGAGGACTATACAGTTTTATGATTTGTTAGTAGTAGTTCATTTGAGGAGTCGTGGGTCTTGCCCCAACACTCATCTTTGTATAGTAAAGGCTTCATAGATAGACAGTTTTGTAGAATCTTTCAGTTTCAGATATTTTATTTAAAACTTATGTTTCATACTCAGAATATTCAGCAAAGTTTTGAGATTCAGTAAACTGTTTTTAAATGTTTCTTTTAATTTGATGCTTATGTATACTTGAGTAAGTCTTTTGCTTGTAGTCAACCATGATGAGGGTTCGCTTGGGGGCCATCAATGGTTCTCGAGTGCTGGCCACGTTCACGGTGTAGGCTCGGATCGTGACAAAATTTCACTCTCTTTGATGGAGTGAGTAGCCACAACTGTTAATCCTTTTCTATTAAACAAGTATATTTTCTAATTTTTTTGAGATAAGGCGCAAGTTGTCCCTCTAACTATATTCGAAATCCCAGCGACACCTAACCTTAAGTAGGGTCTCATTAACCCAGTAAACACATATTTATGTATTTTTTTTTTGCTCCTTTTGTGTTGATGTGACATAGATAGTGTGCTCACTCTCGAACTCAAGTGCGAGGTAAAAAGGAAAAACAAATCTGATCAATATTGGATACATGTCCTCTATTAATTGGACATTTTAGAATTGGTTAATACACATAATTATTAACATTAAAATTTGTATATATTTAATTATTTAAAAAAAAATAATCTTTGTAACATATTTACTTCTCTCCTCACTTTAAAGTTTTTATTTTCTTTCTTCCGTTATTTTCTTATCTTTTCACTTTTATTTTAGAAAACTTATCCGCGTTCTTTTTAATTATTTTTTTTTGAAAAAAAGTGTCCTTTAACTTTAACGTTTTAATATTTTTTATGTTTATTTGATTTTCTTCACTTTTTGGATACTTGTTCGAAATTATCTTATTTTATATACAGGACATCTGGAATTAAATTTAATGTGAAATCAAAAGGATAAACAAATAAAAAATCAATAGAATTAATGGAGGTAAAATATGAAGAAAAAAATTACGTTATGTTTGAGAAAATCTTAAATACTAGGAAATAAATATTAAAAAAGTTGTGTATTTGAGAAAATTTTTAAATACAAGGTTTTTTTTTTCTTTTTCCTATGTATATTAACTTATTTTTATTACAATGCAAAGAAAATAAGAAGATTGTTTTCAAAAAAATATTTGTATTATACATGTGACAACACATGTAGGGGTGTTCATGGTTCGGTTTTGATCGGTTATTGGTTAAAATCAAAACCAAACCAATTTAGTCGGTTTTTAATTTTCTAAAACCAAATCAAACCAAATGAAAAAAATAACCGTCGGTTTGGTTGTTGTCGATTTGGTTCGAGTTTTTGGGTTTTTGGGTTTGAAAGTAATAAACTAAACTTGGAGATTTGGTAGACACAAACACCTAATACATGAACAATCTACAAGAAAGTTATTGTAGATTCAATTAAGCAATACTAAAGAAAGTAATTGTAGATTCAATTATGCAATACTAGAGTTATTATTACACGATTAGAGTGATTCAATTAAGAGAAAGTGTGACTATCTAATGTGACGTAGGGTATGTAAGATTAAAGTAATGGACTTGATCTTAGGATTTTAATAGTTGAGCTAAAATTTAAGTATTGAGCTTGAGAAAATGGTAAAGTTGGGACTTAAGTTAATTAAAATCTAACATAATATTTATATTTTATTTATGAATAATATATAAATAATTATAAATTTTTTATATATAATTTCTCGGTTTGATTTGGTTGTTTTTGTGGTTTTTTTTAATAAAATCAAAACCAAACCTAATAGTATCGATTTTCAAAATTTAAAACCAAACCTAACCAAACCACACCAAATATCGGATTTTTTTAGTCTATTTGGTTTTTCAACTATAACCATGAATAGACCTAAGCGCATGTATATCACCACAACTAATTGAATCGAGTCTTGGCTCCACGTCAGCATTAGTTGTATAACAAAAGCACGGAAATATATAATGAACGCGTTTAGAGGAGGGGTGGGGGTAATAGGACACTAGTTAAGTTTAGATATGTTGTTGAGATCGGATTTAGTTTAGAATGATACTTGTGTCTTATCCTTTTTTTCTTTATCTTTATCGTCACCTCACCACAACCTCACCCTCCACCCCCACCATTATAACTAATGACACCACCTCCAGCCTTCTCTAACACAATTAAAAGCCACCTCCCCCTTCAATACAATTTATACTAAGCCACTCCTCCAAAACAACCGCCAAAAAGGTTGAAGTTTTACTTATATAATTACTACATATCAAATACAATTCTTGATCCAAAAATCTTTACGTTGAGAACTTACATGCCTTCTTTCTTCTTTCTTACTTATAATTACACTCCAAGAGTAGTGAAAAAACGAAAAAAAGCTTTAAAAAAATTAAAGGGATAAGACAGTAGAGACTCAAAACACATAACATACCAATGGATGGTAGATAGTCTTCAAATATCACTTGCATTTAAGAGCACTCTTGATCTTATGAATTGTGTGTGAGATGAGTGCATTAGCTTCTTTGACCAACTCCATAGAAAGAGTTGTATTTGGAAAGATGTTCCCCATCATTTGAAAGCTGATAGTCACCAGCGATCCACCATCGAACCCATTATTCATCTTCCCAGAAATAACATTATAGTTATTAGTTGTAGAGAAATCTTGAAAACAATCCGGGACTATTGCTATTCCATTTGAGAAGAGAGTTACACAAGAAGAGTTCCCCCCTTTCATCACCGTATTAATTTCTTGTGAATCAATTGTAGCATAAACCAAAAGAGATCTAGTTGCATCCATGCAAATATATTGCAAGATCACTCGATTAGCACCAGAATCGAATCAAAAGAAAATATTATTTATAAATTAACAATTAATTAAAAAATCTAATCCAATCATGTTTCCAAAAAAAAAACACAACAATTAACCACTCACATGAGGAAAAAAAAGAGAAATGTTACTGTTGACAGTTTGACCCTTAGAAATATGTATCATTCATTCCATGGGACAAGTATTGGAGTACAAGACATCCCACTGGCTCCTTATTTGTTCATTAGTGAGGAATTTGAACAAACGTTGGTGTTTCACGGGTAATCAGTTTGTCTTTGTAGAACTTAACACCACACCAATTGATTCACCAAGGTTACTAATATTCGTCCTCATCATTAATTTGGAATTTTATTCATTTGCTAGTTGAATTATTTCCCAATAGTGAGCGGTTGCACAAACCCCCATACAAAAATTATGCGTCATGCGTTGAGCCAACATTCTTATACCTCTCTCACCACTTAAATCAACTGCCACAAATAAAGCTACATCCGAATCAATTCTTTTTAATATTCAAAAGTATAAAAGATAAATGGCACAATAATTGAACCTCTATGTATGATTACCTATGGGATCAACAATTGACTTCATCACTTTCAAGAACTGATATTGTCTTTGCAATGTAACCATCCACCTATGAGCACCAAATCCCAGACCAGTCTTTATCAAAGGGCGATACCAATCGTGGACAAGATTTTCATTATATTCCATGTGCTCAATCCAAGTAACCTGAAAATATTTCATTACTATTACAAAAGCACTAGAGAGAAAAATATGATCAGCTTGTATGAAATATTAATTTAATTATTAATTAAAATAAAATGGCCATTATTGGAGACAATTTAGAAAATTCAATCATTAAATAAATGAGTCAATCACAAGGAATGTATCCTCAAAAAAGATTTCTAGTGGTCTTGCCAATAAATATGGAAGGAAAGAGTGTGCAAAATATTTAGGTCTTGCATTTGGTATGATGCGAGGATACACGGAAGGAAAAAATTGCAGAAAAATTAATGTTTCTAAATATATTAATTTGAAAGGGAGCATAAAAAAAATTAGACAATTAAAATTTATTGCAAGGTTAGAAGGTGAAGAGTAATAAAAGAAATTCTTTATCAAGAAACGATATAACATGTTTCGAACAATTACTAAATAGTTGCATTACTCAAAGCTAGAAGAAAGTTGATCTTTCTCATTCCGAATAAATAAATAAAAATTCAGATAGAGAACAAATCACTATAATGGATACATAGATTGTATTATAAAAAAAATCAATAAAAGTAAATCATCAAGAATAAGATTAATAAAATATGAGTGATCTAGCTCATTGAATTTCAAAAAATATAAAGGCCTATGGGATGCATAATAAAAAGACAATTTATTTTGAATTACCTGGCAATAACTATTTGGCATATCTTGTAAAATACAGCCAGATAGGAACCTCCAACAATTTTCAATTTCGCTCTCTTGTGAACCTTCTTGAATTGTGTCACCAGACACATCAATGATAGCCCAGACACCTTCAACATATTTCTTACAGAAGCGAAGAAATTGTACTTCGCGAACATAAACTAGGTCAGAAATGATTTGCAATTCGGTTTTAATCTGCAAATCATTACTTTCTAGTTGTTAGTGCATGAATTAATAAAATAAATAAGATATGTAAATTTCATCAAAATAATAAGTAAGTAGAAATACCAATAACAGAGAACCGCTCTTATTTCCACCTATGCCAGTGGAAATCACATCAGTAGTATATGTTTTTTCAACAACGCATGGAAACATCTCTACCCACTGCCTCTGCATATATACAATATAGTACATAACAAAAAATAAAAAATATAACATGTCAACACATACTTGTATTCATCACTTGAAGTTAAATTTGATTGATTAAAATAATATGCAACAACTAATTGAAGCACCACTAAAAAACTAATAAAAAGGTATGTCAAATATAGTAATAAAAAGTAAGAGTACAACTAATTAAAAAGAATAAAAAATAAAAAGAACTAATTATTCACGTCAAATAAGGGGTAGGTTGTAAAGAGATGATAGTTCTTAAAAATGAGACAGAGGAAAACATTGAATTTAAAATGAAGAGCCTACGTACCTTATCCAACAGTGTATTCACCAATGCCAAACTGGTGTCAGCCACTGTACCTGATTCCCTTGTGGCTTCCGTTGTGAAATGTTTAGGTTTCGTGCCGATTAATGGGGTAAACAATCAAGCATATTCCTTAATATTTAACGTTTCTCCACCTCCATCCAAACTGCTAACCCAAAGAGGTTTATCATTTTCGTAGAGCCTAAAAAGCTCATTCAAGGCATCCAAAGCAAGATTCAATAGCACCATCTTATCATGCACTATGTCTTTATTAAATAAGCTTAATTTGTACGCTTGGGCGGTAAGCCTCTTAACTTCATCTTCCAATTGGTTATGCTCAATCTTTATTTGATTCTCATAAATGTTTTCTTTACAATTGTCACAAATTGAATTTTCCAGGGTTTCCTTCATTACAAAATGCTCTATGCGAAGCTGGTCATTTTCTTGCTTCAAAGTCTTATTTTCGTATCATTCCAATTGCGATTGATAAAATAACACAATTCATTCTTATAATCAATTATACAAATTTCACATAAGAAAAAAATAAGAAATGTTGTGATATGTATCACCTTCATTTGGGTTCTTTTATTCTGGAACCAATTTTGCACCTGTTTGATGTCCATGGATAATTTTGTTGAAAGTTCTTGTCGTGCTTATTTGTTAGGAAGTGAATTCTTTTTGTAAAACCTATTGCCAATGGTATAAACAATGATTGAAAAATCAAAATTAACATAAGAAAATAAACAAGTACAAAATAAATTAGAATTATACTTAAGTTTCAAGCTCTTGAATCTGATCGGCATTTTGCCTAATGGGGTTCTTCCTCTTCGATGATGATTCACCACCAGTTATGTTGTCACCGGTAAAACTTCTCTCTATTTCTTCCTCTCCAGATCCTTCTATCAAAACATTAATCAAACTTTTTCCTCTCTCATTCATGTCACTATGACCTTCCATCTTTTATTTCTGAACAAATTTAAGATGTATCAGTTCAACTCAATATCATATGTGATCATATCAAGTTTCTTTTGAGATTTTATATTGTTTATCAATTTATTGACTGCTAGATTACACCAAATAATTGCATAACGCAGTAAAAAAATATTTTATTGAAGCAATATATATTAAGAAAGAGTTAAACTCTTGTAGTAACATAAATGGAGAGTCTAGTTATAGTTAAAGGTGGTAGTAGTTAGTAATTACGAATCTATAGAATAACTCCATTTCCATTACTATATCATGAACCCTATAAGTCGAACAATCTTGAGATCAGAAGTATCTTTGAGTCCTTGAGTTGAGTAGTTCATGCTCATAATTCCGCATGAACCCTCTGAGTTGAGCATTCTTTAAATGAGTAGTAAAATTGAAGTTTTTGAGTTCCAAGTATTGAGTTATATGCATAGTTATTGAAAACCTTGAATTGAGTCATTCACATCCATAATTCGGCATGAACCCTATTTTAAGAAGTCTTTTTACAAATTATTTAAAACTTGTTTTAAAGACTTGAGCACTATGTTGAGAAAGAGTAGAGTTCAGTTCATTTTCTTTAAAATGATATATGGGAACTAAGTATTTCCAAGAGTAAATAGTTTTTACATTTAAGATGAGAGGAAACTAGAGATTTCCAAAAGAGTTTTGAGCAGTTCGAGTACTACCTCTTTTTAAGAAAAAGATGAGTTTTGAGAAGAGTTTCTGAAACATGATTAGTATGACAATCAAGTATGTCATCAATGTTTAAGCAGTATGGTATGTAGATATACCATTAATGTTTATGCAATATGACTTTCTGAGTTATCAATGATCATATTAAACTATAATTTTGATACCGTTTTGAGAAAGAGTTTTCAAGAGCAGTTACCTCTTTTAAGAGGGTAGTTTGAGAAATTATCTCAAAGCAGAGAAAGAGTTATGTTCTTAAAACATATGAGATGAGTATATTTTGGGAGTAGTATTGAGCACCGATATGGAAACGAGAGTTCATAATAACTCAAGTCTCCATAAACCATGCAGCTATCATGGGTAGAAATGATCATACTTTTTAGGTGACTCCTTAGTGATTTTTAGCATAGACTAGTGGATCCACTTAGTTAAGGCATCCTATATGACGGCAAAGTATAGGACAGTTTTGGTAGTGTGGGTAAGACGCTGTAACATCACTTAGGCTCATAGTGGTGGTTGTCGATTAGAGAAACTCCCACAGAGTTATATTATATTTTATTATATATAAATTGAGTTGTTATTGTACTCTTTAATACACTGAGTTGTTTTTTATTGTTTTAAAAACTTTATATATATTGCATCTTCTACTATTGCTTTATCCTTGAGTATCATCAGTTGAGTATTTCAGGTTGTGTATCTTGAGTTGAGTATTTTGAGTTGAGTATCTTGAGTCGATATGTGCTTCATTATATCGAGTACCTTATTGTTGAGTTTCACTGAGTTGAGAACCTTATTACTTAATTGAGTATCGTATCCTTGAGTACTTCTGAGTTGAGTAAGTTTAAGTAGTTTTGAGTATCCTTGAGTATTCCTTGGGTTGAGTAAGTTTGAAAAGAGGTAAGTATGTTGTCTTTTTATAAAGTTTCAAGCTTATATTATTCTTTAGAATTCCCCTTACATGCTCGTACATTCTATGTACTGAGCCATTTTGCCTGCATACTTTCATGATGCAGATTCAGGAATTCGGGATCATCAACATGAGTTTCGTTGATACCACATGGAGTTCGAGTTAGCTATGGTGAGCCTTCTTGCTTCCGGAGGATTTCATTTACTTTTCAGTTATATAGGTGTTTAGGATGTCATGGGTCGTATCCCGACTTCCATCTTTGTCACATAGAGGCTTTGTAGATAGATAGTAGAGTTTGAGAAGTCTGTTTCATTTATCTTGTTAAATGTATTAAAGACTTGAGTTGCCTATTGTTGGCTAGTTGAATATTCTATTTTTATTCAGAGTTATTCATTTGAGTTAGAGATTTGTAGGTTTAATGAATTTTATTCAGTTTTTAAGCTTTGTATTCCTGAGTTAGTCTTCCGCTTGTAGTCAGCCGGGATGAGGGTTCGCTTGGGATCAACAATGGTTTTCAAGTCCCGGCCTCGTCCAAGGTATAGGCTTGGGGCGTGACAAACTTGGTATCAGAGCACATAGTTGAAGTGTCCTAGGGTGTCTATGAAGTCGTGTCAAGTAGGATCTTGTTTATGGTTGTGAGGGCCCCATTTCTATGAATGAGGGACGACGAACATTTAAGAAAAGTTCCCTTCGTTCATCCTCTAAATCGTTCAATAGAGCTAAGTCATAGAGATTTATTCATACTCGTGCGTTTCTCAGATTCATTCATTCGACTACCCATCATACTAGAGGTGGTTGAACATAAAAGTCAATCCTTTATCGATAAGATTTTCTTAGAAATTTTTTTGAGGAAGTCATGATACTCGAGAGGGGATTGAGAGAAGCCTATGAGTGAGTTAAGTGTTGAGTTTCAGAAGGAATGCACTCATATTATAAGAATCGTGTGTTTGAGCTAAAAGGGAGCTGTACTCTTTTCTCTAAGCCTTGTTTCAGCTGAGATCCTTATGAGAATGTATGTTTAGATTTTGTGTAGTATTTTCACCCTAAAAGGTAGCATGAGTTACAAGATCATAAGCAGTAGTAGCAAAACATCCCAAAGTTAGAGAAAAGTATGCAGAGGTTTAGGAATTTAAGTAAGGGAGATGGTGTTTCGACAAGCTATGTTACTATAGTCATGCACCTAGAAAGTTATTAATGAGGAGTTTTCCCTTATGGGTAGACTAAGAAGTGATGAGTTGTGAAGATTCCATCATAGGAGGTAGAGTGTGTTTTAGCTAGAAAGGAGCTTGTGATAAAGTGTCGTTGTGCAGGTAATGACCTAGTGTAAGCGTCGAATAGAAGAGCAAAAGTATTCATAAAGTGATAGATCTAAGCTGGGCTTATGATTTGTTTTAGAGGGTCATGATGTTCAAAAGGTTATAGAACTGATCAAGTAATGAGGTATAGTACAGTAGGCGAGCAATCATATTGATAGTCAGGTTTAGTAATGAGCATTAAGCTTGAATTTGAGATGAGTGTCCTGATAAAAAAAATGACAACATGAGGGTGATGATGTTAGTCTTGCGATTTGATCTAGAAGAATTGACATAGAGTAGGTGACAAATTGAGGTGATTAGTTGCAATAAATATTAGTGGTACAAGTGAGATACCCTAAACCTCTTGACAAGGGTAGTGAAGTGTGGCTAAGTCACAAGAATAAAAAGAGCATTACGAGGTGTACCGAGAGGTTATGTTATCAAAAGAGTTTAGCAGAAACACCTTAAAAAGAGGTCTTAGTACCTGCCTATTGAGAGTCATGTTAAACTTCTCCCGAGTGTTAGAGTAAAAAAAAGATGTAGACCAGTTTGGAGCTGATGGCATAGGTCCATAGCTTTCAAGTGTCAGCTTTAGACCTAAGGGGAAATGACAAGATGAGAAATCAAGTCAAGTGTTTGGGAGTAAGATAGTAAGGAGTTCCAAAGAGCTTCGGGGATATCTTTTTAGAGGTCCTTTTAGAAATGAAGATGTTAGAGTAATGGTCTTGGGATGAGATTCCCTATAGAGAGGTATAGAAACTGAACCTAAGGATTTGGGTTAAGCTTGAATATAGTAAGAGTATACCATTAGACTCAGACCTTAGTAAGAGTAACTCCATTCCATACCCAGTCCACCTGTTATTTGAGGACGAATAATCCCAAGGGGGAGATACTGTAACACCCCAGAAAATTTTGAGCTAAGACTCAAACCATCCTTCATTGTGAGTAGGTTTTTACTGAGGAATTTAAAATTTCTTAAGTGTTAAGGTCACTAGATGTAGCACTTTGAATTCCAAGAAGAACTAAAAAGAGTTCATTCAAGTCATTCCTAAGTTCCTTTAAGTTTTGGGTCAACTTCAAACGACCATAACTCTTAGTAAAACATGAGTTAGGTGGGATACAAGTTAGATAATGAAATTTATTTGAATTATCTTTCCAACGCTACCGAGTTTGGTAAGTTTCGAGTTCGGATGAGTGAGATATGTCCTTTTGAAGTCAGTCTATCCAGTAAAGGAAAGTTACCCGAAAATAGTAAGGGGTATTTTGGTCTTTTCCTTACCCAATCAGATTTAATTAGTTTTTAGTAATGTTTTAGGGGTCTAATACTATTAGGTTAAGTTTTATAATCCTAAAATACGCCTAGGGTTTTAATTGAGAGTTCAAGAAGAGAAAAGAAGAGAAAAGAGGAGAAGAGAGGAGAGGATCAAGCATTCGTCGAGATTCTTGCGTGTTGTTGCGGATTTTTGCCATGGGTTTAATACCTTAGAGGTATGTAAGCTTACATAGTGTTGGGTTAGTTCACCCACATGCCAATCATGTTATTTTCAGCGAAATTTCATTCTTGAAGTTGAAAGATTAGAGTTCTTGATGAGTTCTTGATATGTGTCCTTGAAGTTCATTCTAAATCTTGTTGTGTTGGGGTTTTGATGATTTCTTGAGATGAAATTTAGTGATTTGAGTGTTTTTTGTGTGTATATTAGAGTGTAATTATGTTAAGTAATCAAATCCAAGTGATTCGGGAAGAAACCGATTGATTCTAGGCAAGTTAGGGTGACAAAACGAGCAAAGAAAGTCGTCAAAGTTTTTTGGGTTGGGGGCTGGCGGCCCACGCCAGCCAGAGCACCCCAACCACTTCTTTGAAGTTTAGGGGCTGGTGCCCTGCGCCACTCTGAGCGCCAGGGTCGCCTGCCCCCACCCGTTCTTCATCGTCTCATCCGTTAGAGTTCTTTCAAAGGGAACCTTTACTTCCCTTTGATTCTAAACACTCTAAACTAATTCTAAACACCTAGAAATCATTCATAACATTAATCATAACCTTGAATTCATAATTCAAATTCAAGGTAGAATTAAGAGTTCAGTCTTGAGATTTCCTTCGAACATTTTGAGAAAGTCCTTTTGAGTTTTTTGAGGAGTCTTCTACAACTTCTAGTAACTTGTTTCAAGACTTAAGCAAGTGAGTATGAGGATGAGGAGAATGTATTCATGAGTTTACTTTGTCATCATGAGATCTTTCATATCATGAACCATAACTCTTGAATTCATAATTCACATTCAAGAGAGAGTTAAGAGTAGAGTTCAGGGAAGCTTTTCAGTTCAATTGTGAATCCTTTGAGATCCATCATCAATTTGAGCTAATTTTTTTGTAAGTATGAGTATGAGAAGAGTTGTATACATGAGTTCCTTATTGATATTTTGACCCTCGAGTCGAGTCGTTCATGCCCATCACTTCCGCATGAACTCCATCAGTCGAGTACCTTTGAGAGGAGTAGTATCTTCAAGTTCTAAGTCTTGAGTATTGAGTTCCTAATCCCCTTTGAGATTATATTTCTAATCATGGGACTATTACATGTTACCCATGAAGTCGTCGAGTTGAATTGTTCATGCCCATAATTCCACATGAACCCCATAAGTCGAACAATCTTGAGATGAGATGTATATTTGAGTCATTGAGTTGAGTAGTTCATGCTATAATTCCGCATGAACCCTCTGAGTTGAGCATTCTTGAAATGAGTAGTAACATTGAAGTTTTTGAGTTCCAAGTATTGAGTTCTATGCATAGTTATTGAAAACCTTAAATTGAGTCGTTCACTTACATAATTCGGTATGAACCCTATTTTAAGAAGTTTTTTTTCAAATTGTTTTAAAACTTGTTTTAAAGACTTGAGCACTGAGTTGAGAAAAGTAGAGTTGAGTTCATTTTCTTTAAAAGTATTCCCAAGAGTAAATGTTTTTACATTTAAGATGAGAGGAAACTGAGATTTCCAAAAGAGATTTGAGCAGTTTAAGTACTACCGTTTTTAAGAAAAAGATGAGTTTTGAGAAGAGTTGCTAAAACATGATTAGTATGACAATCGAGTATGTCATCAATGTTTAAGTAGTATGGTATCTAGATATACCATCAATGTTTATGCAGTATGACTTCTCGAGTCATCAATGATCATATTAAAATATGATTTTGATATGTTTTTTGAGAAAGAGTTTTCAAGAGCAGTTACCTCTTTTAAGAGGGTAGTTTGAGAAATTATCTCAAACCAGAGAAAGAGTTATGTTTTTAAAACATATGAGCTGAGTATATTTTGGGAGTAGTATTGAGCACCGATATGGGAACGCGAGTTCATAATAACTCAAGTCTCCATAAACCATGTAGCCATCATTGGTAGAAATGATCATACTTTTTAGATGACTTCTTATTGATTTTTAGCATAGACTAGGGTATCCTATATGACGGCAAAGTGTAGGATAGTTCTTGTAGCGTGGGAAAGATGCTGTATCATCACTTAGGCTCATAGTGGTGATTGTCGGTTAGAGAAACTCCCACAGAGTTATATTATATTTTATTATATATAAATTGAGTTGTTACTGTACTCTTCAATACAGTGAGTTGTTTTCTATTGTTTTAAAAGCTTTCTATATATTGCATCTTTTACTATTGCTTTATCCTTAAGTATCATGAGTTGAGTATTTTGAGTTGAGTATCTTGAGTCGATCTGTGATTCATTGTGTCGAGTATCTTATTGTTGAGTTTCACTGAGTTGAGAACCTTATTACTGAATTGAGTATCGTATCCTTGGGTACTTCTGAGTTGAATAAGTCTGAGTAGTTTTGAGTATCCTTGAGTATTCCTTGAGTTGAGTAAGTTTGAAAAGAAGTATGTATGTTTCCTTTTTATCAAGTTTCAACCTTATGTTATGCTTTAGAATTCCCCTTACTTGCTCGTACATTCCATGTACTGAGCCATTTGGCCTCCATCCTTTCATGATGCAGATTCATGTATTCGGGATCATCAACAGGAGCTTCGTTGATACCACATGGAGTTCGAGTTAGCTATGGTGAGCCTCCTTGCTTCCGGAGGATTTCATTTACTTTTCAGTTATATCAATTGTTAGGATGTCGTGGGTCTTGTCCCGACTTCCATCTTTGTAAGTTAGAGGCTTCATAGATAGATAGTAGAGTTTGAGAAGTCTGTTTCATTTATCTTATTAAATATTTAAACACTTGAGTTTCCTATTGTTGGCTAGTTCAATATTTTATTTTTATTCAGATTTATTCATTTGAGTTAAAGATTTGTAAGTTTCATGAATTTTTTTCCAGTTTTTAACCTTTGTATTCTTGAGTTAGTCTTCCGCTTGTAGTCAGTCATGATGAGGGTTCACTTGGGGACCAGCAATGGTTCTTGAGTGCCGGCCATGTCCAGGGTGTAGGATTGGGGCGTGACACTAGAGGAGATTATCCATGACCTCTATAAGTAAGGATATGAGGTGATTCCCATACTCCTTAAAATTGAACAAGAGGTGAGTCCCCACGTTCTTACTATGGTGAATGGACATGAAGGCGAGTACCCATGCTCCTTATGAAATGATGTGGAGGCGAGTACCCGTGTCATATGATGAGATTGTGGTGTCGAGTACTCGCGATCTTAAAGTAAGTAAGGCAAGAGGTGAATACCCATTAGCCTTTGTAAGTTAGACAAAGAGACAAATCCCATGTCTTTAAAAGTAAGTATGAATGATATGATTATGTTGTGAAGAATGAATAACTTGGATTTTTGGTTGATATGCCTTCCATGAGGTAAGTTGACTAGAGGCGGTTGACCTAAGTCTTGATTTAGGCTAAGTAAGGTTGCTTTAGAAATACTCCTTTCTTATTATTATGTTGATTTATGCACATTGATTATGCTTATGGTTTATAACCATGATGTTTATGCTAGGTATCATATTTAGTACATTCTTGTACTAGCGCATACTCTTGCCTACATTCTTATCAAATGTAGGGTCCGGCGTTCCCGATTCACTCACTTGTGGCTAAGTTCTTTATTGATCATCAAGGAAGTGAAGCTTTGGTGAGTCCTCATTGTATTTGAGGATTGGATCACCCCTTTATCTCTTTTATGTCTTTGTTTTCATGTTGGACTATTGTATGGGGTGCGTCCCAAGATTTTTATCTTTTATGTTAAATGGTTTGAGACAATGATGTTAGACTTTCACTCGTTTTATAAAAGACATTGATTGTGTTGAAAAGTTTTAAATTTCCGCACCTTTTGTATTACTTTATGTTATGGTATGTTAAGTGGATTGTATAAGGCCTTTCAGGGTCTTATACGCCTTGTTACGTCTAGGGGGTACCCCTGGGTCCTGACAGCTGAAGAATAAGTTCTTGATGTCTTTTTCTCCGAAGATTCTCAACAATTTAGAGCATTTAAGGTATGTAAGACTAATCATAGTGTTGGATTATAAGTTTGTGCTCATGCCCTACATCTCAATTCAGTTAGTAAAAGTTTAATCTAGGGTTCTACCCTCAGTTTCAGAGAATTCTTGATATAAGTTATGTTTTTGTACTGATATTTAAAATCCTTATATTATGAGATTGCAACATTTTGTGCATTGAGATTCTTGAGTTGTTGTTCATGCTTGAATTTCCACATGGACTCTATTTGTTGAAGTTTTTAAAAATAGTCTTCAAACCAGTATCTTCCTTAAATTGATTTTGGAGACTAAAGCGTGTTTGAGAGAAAGTTTAAAGCCTAATTTTTTTGAACAATTTAAGGGAACTTAAATGGCCCCAATTGTATTATTTTCACATTGAAAAAGAGAACACCATTTTTAGAAAAGTATAAAGAGTTTTCAGACAACTTCAATACCGTTCACTTACCTCCTACAAATGCCCTTTTTTTGAGTAATTATCTCATCCAATGATTATTTTACATGATCATTTAACCATATATTTTGGTAGTAGTATTGAGCATCGATTTAGATGAGAGTTCTGATAACTCCTAACCCTATAAACCACGCAGCCAGCGTGGGAGATGTTGGATATTTTAAATTAATTTTAGACATATTAGTCTATGACATAAGCACTTATGTCATTAAGTTGATGACTAATGTGCATATGTCATAAACTTAATCACCAAGTATTAATTTCCTTTGCCTCCAAGTATTAATTCCCTTTGTCTCCAAGTAATGTTCTCCTCTTCTCCAAGTTTCAAGGCCTAAACTCTCCTATATATAAGTTGATGAAGTCTTGAGGAAATTTAACCAAGTGAAGTAGTAAGAGTTACCCAATTTTCAAACTTTCTCTTTCGACTTGCTTATTTTGTAGTATTTATATTTTGTTAATTCATGTATCCTTTACTTAATTTGGAGAAGGCTTATTTAATCCTGGGAAAACATTTCACAATGCTGAAATAGTTTGTTAGGACAGTGCCTAGCACGACTCAAGTATTATATATATATATTATCACGACCCAAACCACCGGGCCGCGCGAGCACCCATTCTAACACCTAAGTAGGAGAACCCTCATATCCCAATAGTTAAAACATGCGGAAAATTTATGAAAAATGGAAATAAAATATACTAATGAAATTTTATAAATAAGAACCTTTAGCACAATTTTGGTTAAGATTTGTAAAGTAATTAACACCCCCAAGGATCTAGACTAAATAGGTACATGAGCTACTAATAATACAGCAGGACATAATAATGAAAATACATATTTCCCACCATGCGGAAAGAAAACTAGAAGGTGCTGGAGAATTCTTCGTCTTCCTCTAATGAAACCTCACCAACCTGCATTCAGTCTATGCCAAAAAAGGCATAGCAAGAGTAGTATCAATACAAAACCACACGTACTGGTAGGTATCATCTGTCAACCCGACGCCCACTGCATAACATAAGAAATCAACTAGCAAGAATATGCATTAAACCACTCGCTTCTCCACCTTTACTCCCTCTGGAATACCTTAGAATTACACTATCACCCTCATTACTAACCACCTTCTTAGTCCACCTACTTACTAGGTTCTTGATTTTAGCCTAACCATTTAAATGCATAGAAGAGTCCACGAATACAATTACAAGCATTCCGACAACCACCCACGACATACCCTTACTTTCACTTCTATGTTACCCTGCCCTTGCCACGTCACATTACATCAAGCTTTCTAACTACCAACAACAAATTCCTTCCTCCAAGGTGAAATCCACCTAAGTAATTACATCGTGTACACTACCCCACTTCTCGCCCTTACAACACACGGACATCCTTTGCTATCAATTATTACGACCTTTGAACCCTTGGTCTTCCCAATTCATTCGACAACACGATACGCAACAAGTTCACTCGACACAAAAGGATAATCAGATATAATTCCTCATGACCACATAATCACTCCGGGGAATTACAATATCATTTATCATGACAAACCACGTTCGATTTCACAGTCCTCAAAATACACAATTATGTCAAGTTATTGGTCCTCTCATGGAACCCAAACCCAAACTGTTAACATACCGAAATGTGGTACCCGATCCAATGTTTATGTTGGAACGTGGCAACCGATCCCATATTTATGCCGGAACATGGCAACTGATCCAAGTTAGTGTGTCGAAACGCAACACAGATCCATTCAACAAGCCACAATCACAAACATAAGTACATTCCCAAAATTATACAATCAAGTCATGATTCATGTCATTCATTATTCATCTATCTCATTAAAAATAGTGTGATCAATAATGCAACATTGCATACATACCCGTATTATAAGGAAGCAAGAATAACACATATCACCCAAACATGATATCACAACCATCTCCATGAATTATTAATCGACATATATCACTTAAGCAATAACTCAACCATACTTAGCCCTAGTTCATCATCTAAGGCTTCTTCCTATGATTTAATCATGTCTTGTTCGGTGTACGAAGGCCTACACATGAATCCTACTATTGATTATCATCATACTATGCGATGAGCACAGATTCGTAACTACTCAATTATAAAACTTAGCCTACTTGGGTGCCAAGCAGCTACACAGAGGAATATTTTTCTGCTTTTACGAACGATATGATGGTAAGATTGGCCAAGAATCCGCAAGATATCGCCATCCTCATGCTAGAATCTCTTCCTCCTTCTTTCCCAAGCTTGGAGCAGTTCTTTGGAGGGTTCCTGGGTGATTTACGTCTAATCTAGGTATATTTAGGAAGAAGGAGAAAATAAGATTTCACGTTATTTACATTCTGCCTCGCCTATCCTGCTCTGGCGCCAGTTTACCTCACTGTGGCGCCGCCGCCGTAGCGGCATCTGGACCGCCCAACGGGATAGTGGCCCAGAATTTCCCAAATTTTTACTTTTCCTAAATAATGACGGTTTGGGTCATTATATATATATATATATATATATATACATATATGTTACTTAAGAATATTATTGTAGTAGTATTTACACTAATTCTTGTATTATTGTTTTGATATAATATTTTTCCCATCGATTGTATATTTTCCAACAATCTAAGAAACTATGGAAAATAATAATAATAATACTTCCAAAACTATTTCTAATACTACCAATGTTAGTGCTACCCCCGTTTCTCCAGTTCCAATTGTCCTACCATATGCCAAACCATTTTCCGAATGTGTAAAGTATTGAAATTTTCGCTAATGAATATTTCAAAAGGTGGCAAGAACATGTTTTTTCATTGCTCGATGTTCTTGGTATTGCACATACACTATTACATCCACAACCGGGTGTAGATGTTGATAGCAAAATTTTGGAATCATGGCAATATGCCAATAAGGTATGTCGTCATACTATATTACAAACTATTTCTAACGAGTTGTTTGATGTATACTGTAGCTGTAAAGAAGCAAAAGTCATTTGGGAAGCCTTGATTAAAAAATTCATTGCCGAAGATGCTACCAAAAAAAAGTTTGTGGTTGGAAGATTTTACCAATGGCAGATGAGTAATGAAAATGAGATGAAAATTCAAATAAAAAATTGCTTGAAGACTTGAAGGCCGAATGAATCACTCTACCAGAAAAATTTGCTGTTGGAGTGCTAGTTGAAAAATTACCGGACTCATGGAATGACTACAAAAATAACTTAAAGCACAAGCAGACAAATTTCACTATTGAGCAAATAGTGACTCACATTCTGATTGAATACACCAACAGAAAGGAGTCATTCAAAGCAAAGGAGTTGGCGTTCAAAGCGAACTTAGTACAAGGTCAAAGCAGCAATAACAAAAGGTATGGTAATAAGTCTAATGGTTACAAGCCTTATAATTCCAATTTTAAGCAAAAGAAAGGCTCTTGTTTTACTTGTGGAAAACCAGGTCATAATGCTGCACAATGTAGGAGAAGAATAAAAAATGACAAAGAAAAGGGTTATCCTCCCAAGGCTATTTTAGCTGAAGGAGATGAAATTATTGCAGCTGAGATTTCTCAAGTAAACATGGTAGCACATATAAAAGAATAGATGGTAGTGTCACGACCTAGACCGTCGTGATTGGCACCCACACTAACCCTCCGATAGAGAACCACTACTACAACCCAAACCAAGCAACTAAATCAAAAACTAAAGCATTTAAGGATACAAAAACATGAATAATATCTAAAAGCAAAGTTCCCATAAAGTTCCAAGAAAACTAACAACTAAACAATGCAGAAAATACACCTAGAACCTGAAAGTAAATGTACCAAAACAACTACAGTTCAACAGGTCTAAACAAGAAGGGATCCAACCCCAAACTAACGAACTAATAACTAACTAGAAAAGTCTAAGTCCGAAATGTGGACATAAACGAAAGGAGAACTCATGGCAGCCTGGAAGAACTGGCTCACCCTTGAATTTGAACGATCACTGATCTTCTAAGCGAGGTCTATCAATAGCCGCCTGAAGATGCCCTGTACTCAACTAAGAAAGAGCAAGTGCATTATCAGTACACAACCACAGTGTACTGGTAGGATCACACGACAATCCCACTGAGTGCAACATATATAAGCCATCACAACAATATAATCACATGCATATATCGAACATATACAATATTATCAACATTTACGAACAAGGTACAATTTCACATTCCTCAAGACACAATTATATCAAATCATTGGTTCTCTCATGGAACCCAAACCCAAATTGTTAGCATACCAGAACGTGGTACCCGATCCAATGTTTATGCCAGAACGTGGCAACCGATCCAAGTTAGTGTGTCGAAACGCAACACCCGATCCATTCAACAAGCCACAATCACAATCACTAAGTACATTCTCATAATCATACAATCAAGTCATGATTCATGGCATTCATCATTCATCTATCTTCATTTACAACAAGTGTGATCAATAATGCAACATTCACATACATACATGTATCATAATGAAGCAAAGACAAACATACATCACACAATCATGGAATCAGAACCATCACTTACCTCGAAACAAGCTTGAAACCCTAAAAAACTTGAACCTTCCCTTTCCGGATTCGTTCCGCTTGTTCTTGGTCTACATACAATCAATATAATACGGGAATCAATAAACAATCACTAATTACCCGAATTACTAACAATTCTAACAACCCTAGATCATACCCATGATCCCAAGTATTCAAATTAGGGCTGATTCCACCATAAATTCCAGATTAAATTTCTTCCCCATCGATAGTTATCTATTAGATTACGTTCTATGGATCAAAAAACGGATTCGAGAAGTTAAAATCTTTAGCCTTAAGAATGGTGGAAAACTGTCAAGAATTGCCTGGGGTTCGTTCCTTAGCTTTAAAAACAAAAAAGTTCAGAATAAAGACGTTTTGGGGTTTATATACGACTTTTAGTCGCGTCGGGCCCGCCACAGCGGTCCTCATCCCGCTACAGCGTCCTCGCCAGATCGATAAAAATAACCACCAAAGCGGCTTGCACGATACAGTGAGCTATTTTAATAATTCCAAGACCCCCATTTCACAACACACCTTCAACCAACGACACTCAGAAAATACCGCTCACGCTAAGATCTATTCCGGGAGTTCTACTGGTCCGAATTCATTTCCGTAAAGTCATACGGATTCCTTAACAACTTATCTATCTACTCATGTAATTATAATCATAATTAGATAAATCATTTGCTACCAGATTTCCCTAGACTTTGATGATTTCGATTTCGTCCAAATTTGGACTAGGTTGGGAAATCTCAAAATACTATGAAAATGTTTTCCGACCCAAATTTTTTGCCCGTTGATACCAATTTACCCATCACTGGTCCCCGAGTAACAACTTGAGAAAAATAGGCTACGGAAGGAATGAAGTTGTACCTGAATCGACGAACAATTGGGGATACTTGTCTCGCATGTCCTTCTCGGTTTCCTAAGTAGATTTCTTGACTGGACGATGCTTCCATTGAACTTTCACGAACTTAATCCCCTTGGTCCTCAACTTACACACATCACGATTAAGAATTGCAACCGGTTCCTCCACATATTGGAGGTCTTTGTCTAATACAATTGAGTCCCATTTAATAATGTAATTCCCATCACCATGATATCTCTTCAAAATGGACACATGAAATATTAGATGAACTCCGGATAGATTGGGAGGTAAAGCCAATCTATAAGCCACTGTTCCTACACATTCAAGAACCTCAAATGGACCAATGTATCACGGACTTAGCTTGCCCTTCTTGCCAAATATCATCACCCCTTTCATGGGTGATACCTTAAGAAGAACATTCTCAGCAGTCTGAAATGCCATATATCTTACCTTATGGTCTGAATACTTTTTCTGTCTACTCTGGGCTTCTAAAAGCTTAGCTTGAATACTGCTAACCTTATCTTAAGCATCCTTCACTAAATCCACCCCTAAAGGTTTCACATCTCCAGCCTCGAACCATCCTATGGGTGATCTACATCCCCTCCCATAAAGTGCCTCAAACGGTGAAAATCTTACCTTTAGCCTTAAGAATGATGGAAAATTGTCAAGAAAAGCACTGGGTTCGTTCCTTAGCTCTCAAGTTTGAAAATTGCAGAAAAAAATAATTTTAGGGTTTATTTCCAACTTGAAGTCGCGTCTGCCCCACCAAAGCGGTACCACCCTGCAACAGTGGCCCCGCCCTGGCGGCAAAAAATACCGTTATAGCGGCTTGCACAGAACAGTGAGCAAAATTAATAATTTCCATTCCCCAATTTCACAATACACCTTCAACCAACGACACTCAGAAACTACCTGCTCACGCTAAGATCAATTTCAGGAGTTCTACTCGTCCAAGTTCAATTTCGTAAAGTCATACGAGTTCCTTAACGACTCATCTATCTACTCATGTGATCAAAATCATAATTAAATCACTCAATTGTTACCAGATTTCTCTAGACTTTAATGAGTCCGATTTCATCCAAATCTGGACTAGGTTGGAAAATTCCAAGTTACTACGAAAAAGTTTTCCGACCCAAAATTTTTCCTCATTGGCTATTCTAAAATGACGGGCCCGATCATTACAATAGATACAAATTTACTCATCAGTCATCCCCGAGTGACAAACTAAGGAAAAATAGGCTAAATAAGGAATGAAGTAGTACCTGAATCGATGGGCAATTGGGGATACTTGTCTCGCATGTCCTTCTCGGTTTCCTAAGTAGATTTCTTGACTGGACGATGCTTCCATTGAACTTTCACGAACTTAATCCCCTTGGTCCTCAACTTACACACATCACGATTAAGAATTGCAACCGGTTCCTCCACATATTGGAGGTCTTTGTCTAATACAATTGAGTCCCATTTAATAATGTAATTCCCATCACCATGATATCTCTTCAAAATGGACACATGAAATATTAGATGAACTCCGGATAGATTGGGAGGTAAAGCCAATCTATAAGCCACTGTTCCTACACATTCAAGAACCTCAAATGGACCAATGTATCACGGACTTAGCTTGCCCTTCTTGCCAAATATCATCACCCCTTTCATGGGTGATACCTTAAGAAGAACATTCTCAGCAGTCTGAAATGCCATATATCTTACCTTATGGTCTGAATACTTTTTCTGTCTACTCTGGGCTTCTAAAAGCTTAGCTTGAATACTGCTAACCTTATCTTAAGCATCCTTCACTAAATCCACCCCTAAAGGTTTCACATCTCCAGCCTCGAACCATCCTATGGGTGATCTACATCCCCTCCCATATAATGCCTCACACGGTGCCATATCTATGCTAGAGTGATAACTATTACTATAAGAGAACTCACACAAATGTAAGAACTTATCCCAATGCCCTCCAAAATCAATCACATATCCCCTCAACATGTCTTCTAACACTTGAATAATTCTCTCTGACTGTCCGTATGTTTGTGGATGGAAGGCTGTACTAAAAGTGAGTTGTGTGCCTAATTCATCATGTAATTTCCTCCTAAACTTGGATGTGAATTGGGTACCACGGTCTGGGATGATAGAGAGGGGAACCCCATGCAACCTCACTATCTCTTATACATACACCTTAGCCAATTGTTTAGGATTGTAATCTATTCTTACTGGAATAAAATAGGCTGACTTAGTCAATCTATCGACCACTACCCAAATATAATCAAACTTCCCTAAAGTCTTGGGAAGGCCAACTACGAAATCCATGGCTATCCTTTACCACTTCCATTCCGAAATTGGCATTCTTTGAAGCAAACCTGCAGGCCTTTGGTGTTCATATTTCACTTGTTGACAATTTTGACCCTTTGCCACAAACTTTGCTATATCCTTCTTTATGCCCGGCTACCAATAAATTCGCTTCAAATCTCTGTACATCTTTGTCACACCCGAATGAATAGAATATTGCGAACCATGAGACTCTGCCAACAATTTCTGAATCAAGTCATTTACTCTAGGAACATTGATTCTTCCTTTAAAATTGAGCACACCTTCCGCATCAAGAGTGGTATCTTGTGCCTTACCAATCACAATCTTCTTTCTAAGCTCCTCCAAATTCTCATCCTCAAACTGTTTAGCCTTGATCTCCTCAATGAATGTGGTCCTCACTTCAATGCTAGCTAACACCCCATCTCTTTCTGAGATGCCTAACTGCATGAACGTAGACTCCTATGTCTGAATTTCCTTAGCCAAAGGTCGCTTGGTTACACTCAAGCAAGCTAGACTACCCATACTCACCACTTTGTTACTCAAAGCGTCTGCCACCACATTAGCCTTGCCTGGATGGTATTAAATGGTCACATCATAATCCTTGAGTAACTCCATCCACCTTCTCTGTCTCAAATTAAGATATTTTTGAGTAAACACATGTTGTAAACTATGATGATCAGTAAATACCTCACATTTAACACCATACAGATAATGTTGCCAGATCTTAAGAGTAAACACTACCGCTGCCAACTCCAAATCATGTGTTGGGTAATTCTTCTCATGCACCTTCAATTGACACGATGCATAAGCTATAACATTCTTATCCTGCATCAACACAACACCCAAACCAGAATGTGAAGCATCACAATAAACAATAAAATCTTTACCTTCAACCGGTAATGCTAGAATAGGCGCGGTGGTCAAGAGAGTCTTGAGCTTTTGGAAGCTCTCCTCACATTTTTCAGTCCATTCAAATGGTATCTCCTTTTTGGTCAAATTAGTCAAGGGAGTGGCAATATAAGCAATTTTTTTTACAAATCGACGATAATATTTAGCGAGCCCCACAAAACTCCTAATTTCCGTCATAGAGCTAGACCGAACCCAATTCTTAACCGCCTCAATCTTTTGGGGATCTACCATTACCCCTTCTTTTGAAACTACATGCCCCAAAAATGCAATTGAAGTCAGCCGAAATTCGCACTTAGAAAATTTAGCATACAACTTTTATTTCCCAAGAACACCCAAAAAATTACGAAGATGGTCAGCATGCTCTTCCTCACTTTTCGAATAGACCAAAATGTCATCAATAAAGACTATAACAAATGAATCAAGGAATGGTTTGACTCATGAAAGCCACATCGCATTGGTCAAACCAAAAGACATAACCAAAAACTCATAGTGCCCATAGAAAGTTCTATACGCTGTCTTGGGCACATCCTCAGGCCTAATTTTTAACTGATGGTAGCTAGACCTTAGATCAATCTTAGAGAAAACTGATGCCCCTTGCAATTGGTCAAAAAGATCATCTATTCAGGGCAAGGGATACTTGTTTCGAATAGTGACCCTATTCAATTGCTGGTAATCTATACAGATTCTCATACTACCATCCTTCTTCTTAACAAACATAATTGGAGCACCCCATGGGGAAGCACTAGGACGAATAAATTCCTTATCAAGAAGCTCTTGGATTTGAGCCTTAAGCTCTCTTAATTCTGCTAGAGCCATGCGATGTGGAAGGATATAAATGGGACGAGTACCAGGTTCTAAATCAATGTAGAAGTCTATATCCCTATCCGGAGGCATACCAGGCAAGTCATTAGGAAACACTTCTCTAAATTCTGACACCATATGAATAGACTCAATAGATGGAGACTCAACCTCAACATCCCGAATATGAGCCAAATAAGCAAAATAACCCTGCTCTACCAGTTTACTAGCCCGAATGAAGGATATGATCTTAGCTTGCTTACACTTGTACACCCCTTCCCACTCTAATTTTCCCCTTCCCGGAATCTCTAGAGATACAGACTTAGTATTACCATTAAGCACAACATAATAAGGGGACAACCAAGTCATGCCTAAGATTATGTCGAAGCCAGTCATATCCAAAATCACCAAGTCAGCCCAAGTCTGAAAACCCTTAAACAAAATAGGACAAGCACGATAGACATGGGTGACTATGATAGACTTTCCAACCGGGTAGAAACATGGATGGGGGCATCGAGTATATCACAAATCATAGTAAATTCTGAGACAAATCGCATGGATACATATGAATAAGTAGAACCCGGATCAAATAACACATTAGCCATCCAGTCACAGACAAGAATAGTACCTGTGATCACTGCATCAGATGCCTCTGCCTCATTCTTGCCCGGAAAGGCGTAACACTGAGCCCTATCATCATATCGAGCGACTTCCCTTCTTGGTTGCACGTTACCCCAGCCTGCGTTACCATTTCCTCTACCTCCACGGCCTGGCTGATTACCTCCTCGTCCACCTTGTGGATTCCCTCTACCATTATTACCATTTCCCGTGGGTACCACTGCTCTAGTCTGCTACTGCACGGAATCTAACACATATGGGTGGTGACAATCTCTCCTCATATGCCCAGGTTCTCCACAATTATAGCAAGTACAATCAAAAGATGGTCTGCCGCCCATCGAAGGCGCGACTCCCTGGCTTTCCTGAATCAAATTATGAGGCGGAGTTCCCAAGTAATTACCTATAGAGGCGGGCATATCAAACTGAATTGGCTTGGCTGCAAGCGTTGGCCTTTCGGACCCATTGGAGTAAGAACCTTGAAAGTTACCCGAGTTCTTGGCCCTTTTAGCCAATGCCTTAGCTTGACCGTCTTACCTCACTCTCTTCACTTTCTTCACAAAGTATGTTACCTCATTAAAGCTCCTCCCTGTAGAGGTCATATAAACAGATAATACCTGCAACTCAGAATTCAGTCCCCTAATAAATAAACGGATCCTCTCCTCCTTAGTAGTCACCAATTGAGTAGCATATCTAGACAAAGCATGGAACTTGGTCTCATAAGCAGCCACAAACATACCACCTTGCTCCAAAACCATGAACTCATCCTTCTTGCGATCTCTCAAAGTCCTAGGCACATATTTATCTAAAAACAGAGCATGAAATTGGGTCCAAGTGAGTAGGGGTAAAGTTGAAGATCTACATTCCATATAAGGTCTCCACCACTGCTTAGCCTCACCTTGAAGCTGAAAAGTCACGAACTCAACCCCCATGCTGATGGACAATTCCCAACTTATGAAGCCTCCTATAGCAATCTAAGATAAACTCATAAGCATCCTCTTTCTCAGAACCAAGAAATACATGAGGCTTTAGCTTCAAAAACTTAGTCAACATTTCATGCTCATTACCAGTCATAAAAGAACCCAACAAAGGACGGAAGAAAATATCATTACCTCCAGTCCCACCCACCTTAGGCGCAGTGCTAGAAACATGCGGATTAGTAGGAGCTTGAGTTGCTTGAGAAGAAGGAAGCACTCCAAAACTAACCAACCCTTTCAGGAATGACACGATCTGTTGAGCTAATACTATGTCTATGGGAGGAACACCGCTAGTCTCAGCCTGCACCTCTTTCTTTATTGCAACCTCCTTAACATTTTCAACCTCAATATTCTCCTCTATCTCATCATGATGTACAAGAGGGGCCTCATTTTGGGGAGCATTTCCAATCGGTACCCTATCTCTAGCATGCACCACTCTTCCTCGGCCTCTACCTTTAGCTCTTCCTCTACCCCTGCCTCGACCGCGACCTCTCGCTATAGATTCCTCAACTGGAGCATTGACGAAAGCTACGGGCCTGACACCGTTGAATATAGTGTGAACCATCTATGGACAGAAGAGTGAAGGAGGTTAGATACCAATTTGAATTGCCAGATACCAATTGGAATTGCGAGATACCAATTGGAATCTAGTGATAGCACGAAAGGAGACAAGAGAAAACATAGAGATTTCCTAAAGTCCTATAGCCTCTCAAAGAAAAGTAAAGGCGTCCCCGTACCGTTCCACAAGACTCTACTAGACTCGTTTTGATACATCAAGATCAATGAACCTCGGCTCTGATACCAACTTTGTCACGAACCAGATCGTCGTGATTGGCATCCACACTAACCCTCCGATGGGAGAACCACTACTACAATCCAAACCATGTAACTAAACAAAAAACTAAAGCAATTAAGGATATGAAAACAAGAATAATATCTAAAACTGAAGTTCCCATAAACTTCCAAAAGATCTAACAACTAAACAATGCAGAAAATACACCTAGAACCTAAAAGTTAATGTACAAAAACATCTAAAGTTCAACAAGTCTAAACAAAAAGGGATACAACCCCAAACTAACGAACTAATAACTAACTAGAAAAGTATAAGTCCGAAATGTGGACATAGACGAAAGGAGAACT
>NW_006239514.1:103630-109787 GCF_000226075.1 Solanum tuberosum | reverse complement strand
TTAGATACACAATTATATCAAATCATTGGTCCTCTCATGGAACCCAAAATGTTAGCATACCAGAACGTGGTACCTAATCCAATGTTTATGTCAAAATGTGGCAATCGATCCAAGTCAGTGTGTCGGAACGCAACACCCAATCCAATCAACAAGCCACAATCACAATCACAAAGTACATTCTCATAATCATACAATCAAGTCATGATTCATGACATTCATCATTCATATATCTTCATTTACAACAAGTTTGATCAATAATGCAACATTCACATACATACATGTATCATAATGAAGCAAAGACAAACATATATCACACAATCATAGAATCACAACCATCACCTACCTCGAAACAAGCTTGAAACCCTAAGAAACTTGATCGTTCCCTTTCCAGATTCTTTCCTCTTGTTCTTGGTCTACAAATAATCAATATAATACGGGAATCAATAAACAATCACTAATTACCCGGATTACTAACAATTCTAACAACCCTAGATCATACCCATGATCCTAAGTATTCAAATTAGGGCTATTTCCACCATAAATTCTAGATCAAATCTCTTCCCCATCGACAAATACCCATTAGATTACGTTCTACGGATCGAAAAACGGATTCGGGGAGTCAAAATCTTACCTTTAGCCTTAAGAATGGTGGAAAACTGTCAAAAATCGCCTGGGGTTCGTTCCTTAGATTTAAAAACCAAAAAGTGCAGTATAAATATGTTTTGGGGTTTATTTACGACTTTAAGTCGCATCGGGCTCGCCGCAGCGGTCCTCACCCCGCTACAGCGGCCCCACCAGAGCGACAAAAATCACTACCAAAGCGGCTTGCACGAAAGAGTAAGCTATTTTAATAATTCCAAGACCCCCATTTCACAACACACCTTCTACCAATGACACTCAGAAAATACCGTTAACGGTAAGATCAATTTCGAGAGTTTTACTCGTCCGAATTCAATTTCGTAAAGTCGTACAGATTTCTTAACCACATACCTATCTACTCATGTAATCAAATTCATAATTAGATCACTCAATTTCTACCAGATTACCCTAGATTTTGATAACTCCAATTTTTTCCAAATCTGGTCTAAGTTGGGAAATCTCAAGATACTACGAAAAAGTTTTTCGATCCAAAAATTTTCCCCGTTGGATTTCCTATAATGACGAAACCTGGTCATTACTGGTAGACTCTGGGGCTACTCGGCACATTTTAGCGAATCAAGAAGCATTTGCCTCCTATACATCAATAGGGGATGACAGTGAAGTAGTCTACCTTGGAGACTCAAGAACTACTAAAGTCTTGGGTAAGGGTAAAGTGCTCCTGAAACTTACTGTAACATCGTGTAAGTTGAAATAACTATGAAGAAGCTGGAAATTTGAAATAGTCATTTTTGGAAAGAATTAAAAATCTGGAAATTTGGTTAAGTATGGGGAAAAAAAATGAGTTTTTGGTCAATTTTGAGCAGTCATGACTCCTAGATCAGGATGAGTTAGGTGTATTTCCAGTTATGTTTGGAAATACCTTGGAATGATCTTTCCAACGCCGCCGAGTTTACTCGATTCCGAGTTCGTATGAGTGAGTTATGCCCTTTCGAAGTTGGGCTGTTGGTAAGGGAAGTTCATCCGAAATTTTAAGGGTAGTTTGGTCTTTTCCCTCACCATTTCTTTTGGTTATATTAAGGTGTTGGACTGATTTTAAATCAGTTTTTATTTTTAAAAAGAGTGAGAGTGAGGGTTTGTGAGTGAAGAGAGAAAGAAGAAGAGAAAGAGAAGAAGAAGCTAGATTCGTCAAAGATCGTCGTGGTTTTTGTCAGGGGTGATCCCTATTAAGGTATGTGAGATCATAGTGTTGGGTTGGTTCATTCCCCCACACGCCAAACTCGTTTTAATTCCGAGAAAAGCTTGGTTGTGTTTGTTGAAGTTGTTGGTTGTGTTGTTGAAGTTCCTTGTTGTCTTGGTACATGTTTCCGTATGTGATTTCAAGTTGAATCTAGTGTATGTTGAGGGGTTTTATGATTCTAAGTGTTTGGGGCTGGAACCTTTGAAGTTAAGGTGGTTTAGAGTTGGAAAAAAGAAGGAGGAAAGTCATTTTTTTTTTTGGGAAACAGGGGTGGGGCGTCGCGCTTTCCAGCGCCCCCCAAAAGGGACTCTGAAGTTCCCTCCTTGGGACGGCGCACCTAGAAGAGCGCCCAGCAGGCCCCTCTGAACTTTGAGGGCGGGCGCTCTGCGCCTCTCAGAGCGCCAAGGACGCCAAGTCTTCCCTTTCATTCCCCACTTTTTCGTGCATGTTCCTTGGTAATGTACCTATGTTTTATAGTTGTTTTCAACACTCTAAGGTACGTCTAAACGTCAAGAACTCATCCATAAACATGAGATCATTACCCTTGTATTCATAATCCAATTTGAGGAAAGTTCGGATCAAAGTCAAGTGAAGTTAGAGTCAAGCTTAGAAGTTAAGAAGCAAGTCAAAGCAAGTCTTTAAAGCTTTTTCAAGAGTCTTTATTGAACGTTTTAACTTCATTTTTAAGGCTCAAGTTTTAAGTTAAGTAAAGAGTATAGAGTTTCAAGTCAAGTAAAGAGTTGAGTTCATTTCTCAAAAGTTATTAGGGAACTAAGTATTCCCAAAGAAGTTTAGAAATGTTTTCACATTTGAGTAAGAAAGGAACTATGATTCCAAAAGAGCCTTTGGGCTAGTTTTCAAGAAAAAGAAACATCGATTCCAAGTGAGCCTTCAGGCTAGATTTTGAGCAATTATCTCAAACTAAAGAAAGATGTGTTTAAAACAGTTATGAGCTAAAGTATTTTGGGAATAGTATTGAGCACCGAATTGGGGACGCGAGTTCATATTTACTCAACTCTCCATAAGAACCATGTGGCCAAACATGGGAATTAACGGGTCATTCTTTTTAGATGATCACGTAAGATTAAGCTAGTGGATCCACTAAGTTAAGTAAGGTCCTATATCACGGCAAGGTATAGGATGGTCCTTGGGCAACGTGAGGTAAAACGTTGTATCATCACTAGGGCTTATAGTGGTGGTTGTCGGTTAAAGAATCTCCCACTAAAGTTATATTACTTTTATATAAGTAAAGTTGAGTTTCTTATTGTTTTATCCTTAATGAACTAAGTTGTTTTTAATGTTTTACAAGCCATTTATATATTGCATGTGTCTTATTGCTTTATATTGAGTTAAGTTATTCATGAGTTGTACATAGCCAAGGTAAGTGTTCATCCTTACTCTTGAGTTGCCTTTTTGGCCAAGATTTTATCAGTTAGGTTGTTTTATGACCTTTCATTACAGTGAGTTATTCTGTTGAGTTAAGTTTTCGCTGAGTTAAGAAAGCCAGGCCAAGGGTTCGCTTGGGGCCAGCAATGGTCTCCGAGTGCCGGTCCCGCCCAGGGTGTAGGCTCGGGGCGTGACACTTACTTCGGGAAAAACTTTAGCCCTTATGGATGTGCTACATGTTCCTACAATGCGTGCAAACCTGATTTTCGTAGCCTTGCTTAATAAAGCTGGAGTGAAAGTGTCATTTGAATTTGAAAAGATCATACTGAGAAAAAATAATGTGTTTGTGGGAAAAGGCTATTGTAACCAGGGACTTTTTGTACTTAATGTTTGTGATGTTGTGAAAGCATCTACTTCTGCTTACATGCTTGAATATATTTCTTTATGGCATGCTAGATTAGGACATACTAATTTATCTTATATAAAAAAATATGCAATCACTTGGTTTGATATCTGACTTAGATTCAAATAATATTAATAAATGTGAAGTATGTGTTGAGGCTAAAACTACTAAGAAGTCATGTTATTCAATAAATAGAGAAACTGAATTATTGTCTTTAATTCACATTGATTTATTTGATTTAAAACAAACAATGACCAGCGGTGGTAAAAGATATTATGTGACTTTTATTGATGATTTTTCTAGATTTACTAAGTTATTTTTACTTAGAAATAAAGATGATGCTTTTAATGCATTTATTTCTTATAAAACTGAAGTTGAAAATCAACTTAGTAGAAAAATCAAGAGAATTAGATCTCATAGAGGTGGAGAATATTTGTCCTTAAATGCCTTTTGTGAAAAATAAGGAATTATTCATGAAGTAACTTGACCTTACTCTCCCGAATCTAATGGAGTAGCTGAAAGGAAAAATAGAACATTAAAGGAAATGATGAACTCTATGTTAATAAGTTCTAATGCACCTAATAATTTGTGGGGTGGAGCTATATTGTTTGCATGTCACTTAAAAAATAAAATTCCTCATAAAAGAACTGGCAAAACACCATATACATTGTGGAAAGGTTATAAACCAAATTTGAAATATTTAAAAGTGTGGGGGTGTCTTGCAAAAGTTCTCTTGTCTGAACCTAAGAAGAGGAAAATAGGTTCTAAAACAGCTGATTGCATGCTTATTGGATATGATGAACATAGTGCTGCATTCATATCTTCCTCATCTTCCCAAGTATCTCCCCCAACAAATTGGTTCATCCAAAGAACTTTGACTAATACTACCTTTTTTGTTCTCAACTAGAGAACTTGGCTATTAGAATCTAAACCGGAATATCCTCATAAGATAAGCTATCCTTGATGCCAATATCTTAAGTTGGTTTGATAAGTGAAGGATCTCTCATGCACTTCTTCAAGATGGAAATATGAAATACCGGATAAATCCCTGTCAACTCTTGGGGTAGCTCTAACTCATAAGTTACATTACCAATCCTTTTGGATATTCTGTAAGGGCCAATATACCGGAGACTAAGCTTCCCCTTCTTACCAAATCTCATACCTAATCATCTACTTCAAACTCTAACTCCCTCCTCCTAACATAAGTGTAGGGTTTCTGACGACTCTAGGTTGTTTTCGATCTCTCTTGAATAACTTTCACCTTCTTCATAGCTTGATGCACTAAGTCTAGTCCTATCAACCCTGCTTCACCAACTTCAAACCATCCAATAGGAGATCTACATATTCTCCTATAAAGAGCTTCATAAGGAACCATTTGGATGCTAGAGTGGTAATTATTGTTGTAAGCGAACTCAATGAGAGGTAGGTGATCATCCCAATTACCTTTGAAATCAATCACACAAGCCCTCAACATGTCCTCTAAGGTCTGAATAGTGCACTCTGCCTGCCCATCTATCTGAGGATGAAATACAGTACTTAAATTCACATTTAAACCCAAGCCTTTTTGGAATGACTTCCAAACCTGTGCAGTAAATTGCACACCTCTGTCTGAAATAATGGAGACCGGAACCCCATGATATCTAACCACCTCTTGAATATACAGCTTAGCATAATCTTTTGCTGAATGGGTAGCCTTACCGGCAAAAAGTGAGCTGATTTTGTCATTCTATCGACAATCACCCAAATAGAATCATGCTGCATGCGAGACCTTGGCAAACCTGTGATGAAGTCCACATTGATCATCTCCCACTTCCATTCTAGAATCTCTATATTCTGAGCCAAACCACCAGGCCTTTGATGCTCTACTTGTACTTGTTGGCAATTTGGACACATGGCAAAAAAAACAATGCCATTCTTCATAATGCTCCACCAATACACTTCTCTCAAATCGTGATACATCTTTGTGGAACCCGGATGAATGGAATATCTGGAGCTATGAGGTGTTTCCATTATCCACTCTTGGAGTTCATCTACCCTTGGTACACACAACCTACCTTGATACCTCAATACACCATCTCCCCCTTGTTCAAAAGCCATTACTTTTTGCTTGTGAACATTTGCCTTCAATTCAAGCAAAATGGGATCTTGGTCTTGCTTTTCTTTCACTTTTGACACTAATGAAGATTCAGCCCCTTTCATCACCACCACTCCTCCTTCTGTGGAATCCATTAGTCAAACTCCTAAGCATGCAAGTCTGTACACATCTTTTGCTAACTCTCTCTTGTCCTCCTCAACATGAGCGGTACTACCCATAGACATCCTGTTCAAGGCATCAACAACAATATTAGCCTTACATGGTTGATAGAGAATACTTATGTCATAATCCTTAAGTCATTCTAACCATCTCCTCTGTCTGAGATTAAGCTCTTTCTGAGTAAATACATATTGAAGACTCTTGTGATCAGTGAATACATGTACATGAACACCATACAAATAATGACGCCATATCTTCAAAGCAAATACTACAACAG
>NW_006239514.1:89356-102948 GCF_000226075.1 Solanum tuberosum | reverse complement strand
ATTTTGCATCAACACACAACCCAAACCAACTCTAGAGGCATCACAATACACAACAAAAGCTTGAGTACCTTCTGGCATGGTCAATACTGGGGCAGTAGTCAACCTCTTTTTCAATTCCTGAAAGCTTTTCTCACAAGCTTCAGACCATTGAAATTTCACTGTCTTCTGAGTTAACTTGGTCAAAGGGGATGAAATAGATGAGAACCCCTCTACAAACCTTCTATAATAGCCAGCCAAACCCAAGAAACTCCTCATGTCAGTTGAAGATGTGGGTCTAGCCCAATTCTGTACTGCCTCTATTTTCTGAGTATCAACTTTAATTTCCTCTCCAGACACAATGTGGCCTAAGAATGCCACAGACTTAAGCCAAAACTCACACTTAGAGAACTTGGCATATAACTCTCTATCATTTAGAGTTTGAAGCACTATTCTGACTAGCATAATCTTCTTCATTCCTCGAATGGTGTAGTATGTCATCAATGAAGAAGATAACAAACATATCTAAATAAGGCTTGAATACTCTATTCATAAGGTCCATGAATGTTGCAGGCATATTGGTCAAACCAAAGGACATAACTATGAACTCATAATGACCATAACGGGTTCTGAATGTTGTCTTCAGGATATCATATTCCTTTATTCTAAACTGATGGTAGCCAGATCTGAGGTCTATCTTAGAGAAACAAGTAGCACCCTGAAGATGATCGAAAAGATCATCTATTCTCGGAAGAGGATACTTGTTCTTGATGGTAACCTTGTTCAACTAGTTGTAATCAATACACATCCTAAGGGAAAAATCATTCTTCCTCACAAATAAGACCAGAGTGCCCCAAGGTGAGACACTTAGTCGAATAAAGCCCTTATCAAGGAGATCTTTCAGCTGTTCTTCAAGCTCTTTCAACTCTGCTGGTCCCATTCTATATGGAAGAATAGATATAGGACGAGTATCTGGAAGAATATCTATACCGAAGTCTATTTCGCTATCAGGAGGTACTTCGGGAAGATCATCAAGAAAGACTTCTAGAAACTCTTTACTACTGGAACTGACTGAGTATGAGGTATCTCAACACTAGAGTCATTAAGTTGGACTAAGTGATAGACACACCCCTTGGAAACTAACTTTCTTGCCTTAAGGTACGAAATAAAATGGCTCTTAGGCACTATTGAACTGCTTTTCCACTTTAAGACTGGTTCATTAGGAAACTGAAACTTGACTTCTTGAGTTCAACAATCTATTGACTCATAACAGGCATGATGCCAGTCCATACCCAGAATGACATCAAAATTTACCATGTCTAACTCAACTAAATCAGCCACGGTACTCTTGTGATTCACAGAAATGGGACAATCACGATAGACTCTTCTGCTAGAATAGACTCACCAACAGGTGTAGAAACACTGAACGACTCACTAAGTTGCTCAAGAATGTCATCAAAATTCATCGCAACATAAAGAGTTATAAAAGATACACTCGCTCCTGGATTTAGCAAGGCATACAGATTAAGAGTAAAGACTTTGATCATACCAGTGATAACATCTGGAGAGTTCTCTTGCTTTTGACGACTAGTGATCTCATAAAGACGGTTTCCTCCTCCACCTGCCCCTGAAGTGGCTCCCCTAGATGCAGCTCTGTCTGGCAGAGCAACTTATGAAAATTAGGCTCTTTTGCCCTGATTCCCATTACCTTGCCGATTCTTAGGACACTCTTTCATGAAGTGACTTTCTTGTCCACACTTGAAACAACATGTGGAGCCATCGCGACATTTACCAGGGTAGGTTCTACCACAATTAGCACATGCAGGGGCCCAATTATTTCCTTATGCCAGACTACCCTGAGATTAGGCAGGTCTAGCTTTGAAATGCTTTAAATTCTGACTATTGTACTCATTTTTGTTGTTTTCTACAGGTGCACTAGCAGATAATGGAGCAGGTCCCTTTTATTTTTGTTGGAAGGAAGACTGGTTCGCATTATTCTTTTGTTGCCCGGACTCATTCCCTGATGTCTTAGTCCTCTTATTCTTAAACTTTTATCTATCCCTCAGTTTGTCCTCCTCAACTTGTTGCTCATGGATCATTAGCCTTTCTATGTTCATATCCCCTATCAGCATAACTACCTTGCCTTTGTTACTTGACAGGCGAGACAATCCAGCAACAAATAAACTCATCATGCTCCTCATGTCCAACTTGATTGGTCACATCATTGGTGACCCCTCATTGGGGTTGCACTTCTGGTGCATTGGGTACCCCTTGTTCCTGTGGCTCAACATTCCTCCTAGAGGAACGACCCCTGACAGTTCTTCGTGGAGGCATGATCTGAAAGACACGTGCAAGCACGAATTGGAAAGAAACTTTTTAGAGTTAAAAGTCTAAGGCACGAAATGAGTACGAAAGAAGTGAGATAGTTCCTAAGTGTTGCAGCCTCCTAATCATAAATGTGGCGCGCTTCACACCGATAACTAGGACTCTATAGACACGACTTCATAGACTCCCTCGAAATCTATAACTCTGTGCTATGATACCAATTTTGTCATGCCCCGAACCTATACCCTGGGGGAGACTGGCACTCGAGAACAATTATTGGACCCATTTGAACCCTTGGACTGGCTTACTTACTCAACAGAAGACTTTAAGCATTAAGAAAAGAACTCAAATGCAAGATAACTCAATTGTCTCAAACTAAACTCATAATGTTTTAGAAATAAACTTTTAACTTAGAAAAAGTGGAAACTCAAATCTGAACATAAGCTTATAAAAAGGTAAAGACAAATGAACTAACTGATTGTCTATCTATGAAACGTCTAAAACTGTGATGGATGTCGAGATAAGACCCACGACACCCTAATGAACTAAAATACTGAAAGCAATAAAAGGGATCCTCCGGAAAGCAAGGAGGTTCACCACCAGACTCTGAGTGTTCAACTAGATCAACGATGTGCTAGATGATCCTGGTTACCTGTGTCTGCATCATAAAACAATGCAGGCCAAATGGCATCAGTACATTGAATGTACGAGTATGCGCGGGGAATACTAAACATAACATAAGCTTGAAAGGAATCTGAAAGAAACACTTACCTTGGCTTTACTCAACTCATGAATCACTTAACTAAATATAAAGCAATAAAACACATGTAATATATAGAAAGCCTTTAAACCAGTAGAAAACAACTTAGTTCGTTAAATAAAATGCAATAACAAACTCAACTTTACTCACATCATTAAGTAATATAGATTTTGTAGGAGTTTCTCTAACTGACAACCACCACTATGAGCCTAATTAAGTGGTGATACATCGTCTTGCCCACGCTGCCAGAACTGTCATATACTTTGTCTTCATATAGAACGCCTTAACTAAGTGGATCCACTAGTCTATGCTAAAAAGTACTTAAGAAATCAACTAAAAAGTATGATCCACTTTACCCATGATGGCTACATGGTTTATGGAGACGTGAGTTATCTGAACTCAAACTCGTCCCCATAGCGGTGCTCAATACTACTCCCGAAATACTCCGCTCATATGTTATAAAAAAACATAACTTCTTCCTTTGGTTTGAGATAATTACTCAAAAATTAGATTAAAAGGTCTCTTGGAATCAATGTTCCCTTTCTTTCCCAAATGTGAAAACATTTACCCTTTAACTGAAAACTAGTTCCAAGGCTCTTTTGGAAATCAAGGTTTCCTTTCTTCTTCAAATGTAGAAACATTTTACTCTTTGGGAATACATAGTCCCAATATACTCTTTTGAAGAAATGAAATTCAAAATTTACTCTTTACTCAACTCAAAATACAAGTCTTAAAACAAAGTTAAAACATTTGTAAAAGACTTTTGGAAGACTATGAATTTCTCTTTACTTGACTCTTAACTTTTCTTGACTTGACTCTTAACTTTCCTTGACTTGACTCTTAAATTTCCTTGAATTGAATTATGGATTCAGGGATTATGATTTGTGATAGGAACGATATCATGATGTTTAGGAGTGTTTTTAGATAGTTAAACGTGAGAAAAGATCAAGAAATCACTGTGTGGAAACTAGTCCACGACGCAGAGATGTATTTAAATTCTTGGTCCCAAAAATATATTTTTAGGCAGAACGGTCCGTGACCGCTCTGTGATGCGAGGAAGAATTTTGCGAAACTGGGGGGAAGGTCCGCGACGCGGCCTAGGGTACTCGATTTGCCCGACTTTTTCCTTCTTCATTTTTCCAGCCCCAATTTGCCTAAACTCGGTTCTTGTTTTCCAAATTCTCTTTAGATTCAGATACCCAGTATGTATACACAAGAATCTAACTCAAACAACTCAAGGAAAAAACATTATAACCTCAAGGAACTCCTCAATCTCAACCTAACTCGAGAACGAAGGCCAATTTCAAGAACACCATTCAAGATTCGTCAATTTTCAACTCTCTAGAACGAATTTCGCTGAAATAAACATGATTGGCGCGTGGGTGAACAAACCCAATGCTATGAAAGACTCACATACCTTGTAGGATCAAATCCTTGATGAAATCCACAATCAAATTTGAACGATCTTGACGAATCTTGCTACTTCTCCTTTTTTCTCCTCTTCTTTCCTCTTCTCTCAAACCCCTAACTTAATTTTCAAAAGCGTAAATTGACCAAACATCATTTTAAACCCCTAAGTTATTACCAAGAACGAATTAAATAAATTGGGTATGGTAAAGACAAAAGTACCCTTCCAAAATCCGGTTTAGACTTTCCTTATTTGAAAATCCCCACTTCAAGTGGGCATATCTCACTCATATGAACTCGAAATCGCGCAAACTTGGCGGCATAGGAAAGATTATTCCAAGATATTTCCTAAGATATATGGAAACACACGTAACTCATCCTGAGCTAGGAGTTGTTGTTCTTTGAAGTAGACCAAAAACTCAACTTAACATACTTAACAAATTTTCCAGATTTTTATATTCTTTCCAAAAATGACTATTTCCAAATTTTAACTTCTTTCTAGTTCCTTCAATTAGAGAGATTTTATAAGAAGCCCATATTTATCGGTATTCTATTCACCTGGGAGCCACCAAGATGTACCGTGATTTGCGGGAGATCTATTGGTGGAATGGGATGAAGAAGGATATTGCGTGATTTGTGGCAAAGTGTCCTAATTACCAACTAACGAAGGTTGAGCATCAGAAACCGGGAGGTTTATTCCAAGATATTAGCATTACTACTTAGAAGTGGGAGGATTTGAATATGGACATCATAGTAGGGTTGCCACGAACTCGGCAACAATATGATTTGATTTGGGTTATAGTAGACCGAATAACGAAGTTAGCCCATTTAATTCTCGTAAAGGTTTCCTATAAGGCGGAAGATTATACTAAGATATATTTGAGAGAGATGGTAAGGTTTCATGGAGTGCCCTTGTCCATTATCTCCGATAGAGCTACTCAGTTTACTTCACAATTTTGGAGGTCCTTCCAAAAGGGTCTTGGCACGAAAGTTAAGCTAAGTACAACTTTTCACCACCAAACTGATGGGCAAGAGGAACGAACAATCCAAACATTAGAATGAATATTGAGGGCTTGCGTGATAGATTTCAAGGGAAATTTGGATGACCATTTGCCCTTGATAAAATTTGCCTATAATAATAGCTACCATTCGAGTATTGGTATGGCTCTATTTTAGGCTCTTTATGGTAGGAGTCGTAGATCTCCTTTAGGATGGTTTGAGGTGGGTGAGGTTGCTTTGATAAGACCTGAGTTAGTTCATGAGGCTATTAAAAAGGTTCGGCCCATTAGGGTAAAGTCGAGAGCGGCCCAAAGTCGACAAAAGTCTTATTCGGATGTAAGAAGAAGAGGCCTTGAATTTGATGTGCTTGATTGGGTTTACTTGAAAATATCACCAATGAAGGGTGTAATGAGGTTTGCTAAGAAATGGAAACTTAGTCCCCATTTTGTAGGCCCATATTAAATTTTGAGGCGTGTTGGTAAGGTTGCATATGAGCTTGATTTACCAAGTGAGTTGGCACGGTGCATCCAATTTTCCATTTCTCGATGTTGAAAAAGTGTCTTGGAGGTGTCTAGAGCGTCATTCGAGAACGAATGAACCTAAGGGGGAGATAATGTAACATCCCAAATTCAAAATAGAGGATAGCATGTTATAACTTCAAGGTGCCACCCCACAAGGACCAACCATGGGTCAATGGGGAAGCACCAAGAAATTTGCACAAAAATAGTGAACCACGCCATATCCCACGCCCTGTGGATGGGTCCACATCTCGTGGTTGGGGGATTCATGGATGGCTCAGAACTCTTTGACCACGAACGATGCTTGGCCAGGACAGACCATAGGTCCATCCACGGTCCGTCAGTCGGGCCTGGAAAGTTAAATTAGGGACTTAGGGCTCCTTTCCGATTTTAATTAAATCAATGTAGTGTCGTTTTTCTCAAGTCTAGACCACCTATATAAGTATTATTAACCCTCAAAACCCCCCATTCAAGTCATTCCCTCAAATCCCAAAAGAAAACCCAAAACTCCTCTAAAAAATTCTCTCTCTAGAAGTTGGAAAGAAGAATGAAGAAATTGGAGCTAGGTCAAGATCAAGTCTCCCAAATTTTAAGCTTTTGAGGGCATTGTAATCAAGGTTTGATGGCTTTTCATCCACGGAGTCTCTTAGAATTTCCCAAATTTAATGAAGAATTTCTCAATTCTAGATAGGGTTTCTTCAAATGTTGTGGGTTATGATTATTGTTGATCCAATTGTGTGGATTGTGATTGTTTGTAATAGAATTAGTATAATTACATGTTGTTAGAGTTAAATTACATGTACCCATGCCTATTCCATGATTCTAACCTAGAATTGATATAATTCGGTTGAAGCCAACTAGGGATGCTTTGTGGGTTTAGGCTTGTCCTTATAGGGGTGAGGAATTATGACTAGAATTGCTTTAGAATGAAGCTTAGATGATGATCATGAGATCTAGGGCTTTGAGAGTAAAGCTTATGGTATGAATTTTTGGTAGTTGATGTTATTGTTGAGGAAGGGATACTTCTTAGATGAATTGCTTAATTATGAATGTATGAATGTGAAAGGTTTACTCACATAAATGAGTCAAGGTTGAAAGGATTGCTAACCTAAAATGAATCTAGACTAAAAGCTTATGTAATTGATGAGGCTAGAGGCGATTACCCTTGACCTCCATAAGTAAGGATATGCAGTGATTCTCATACTCCTTAGAATTGAACAAGAGGTGAGTCCCTATGTTCTTACTATGATCAATGGACATGGAGGAGAGTACCCATGCTCCTTATTAAATGATGTGGAGGTGAGTACCCATGTCATATGATGAGATTGTGGAGGCGAGTACCCGCGATCTAAAAGTAAGTAAGGCAAGAGGCGAATACACATTAACCTTTGTAAGTTAGGCAAAGAGGCGAATCCCCATGTCTTTAAAAGTAAGTATGAACGATATGATTATGTTGTGAAGAATTAATAGCTTGAATTGCTGCTTGATAAGCCTTCCATGAGGTAAGTTGACTAAAGGCGGATGACCCAAGTCTCGACTAAGGCTATGTAACGAAGCTTGAAAAGTAATCCTTTCTTATTATTATGTTGATTTATGCACATTGATTATGCTTATTGTTTCTATTGACTAACCATGGTGTTTTTGTTGTTTACGCTAGCTATCATATTCAGTACATTCTTGTACTAACGCATACTCTTGCCTACATTCTTATCAAATGTAAGGTACGACGTTCCCAATTCTCACACTTGTGGCTAGGTTCTTAGTTTATCAAGGAAGTGAAGCTTTGGTGAGTCCTCATTGTATTCAATGATTGGATCACCCCTTTATATCTTTTATGTCTTTCTTTTCATGTTGGACTATTGTATGATTTGTGTCCCAAGATTTTTAGCTTTTATGTTAGATGGTTCGAGACAATGATGTTAGACTTCCGCTCATTTTATAAAAGACTTTGATTGTGTTGAAAAGTTTTAAAATTTCCGCACCTTTTCTATTACTTTATGTTATGGTATGCTAAGTGGATTGTATGAGGCCTCTCGGGGTCTTATACGCCTTGTTACATCTAGGGAGTACCCCTGGGTTGTGACAGCTCAAGAAAAAGTTCTTTATGTCTTTTTCTCTGAAGATTCTCAAGAATTTAGAGCGTTTAAGGTATCTAAGACTAATAATAATGTTGGACGATAAGTTTGTGCTCATGCCCCTACATCTCAATTCAGTTAGTAAAAGTTTAATCTAGGGTTCTACCCTCAGTTTCATAGAATTCTTAGATATAAGTTTTGTTTTTTTCTCGATATTTTAAATCCTTATATTATAAGATTGTAATATTTTGGGAGTAGTATTGAGTATCGATTTAGATGAGAGTTCAGATAACCCCTAACCACATAAACCACGTAGCCAGCGTGGGAGATGATCACACTGACATTTAGGCGAGTCCTCATTGCCTCTTGAGAAAGTTTTTATATGGATCTATGAGATGAGTTTTGTTCTATACTTAGGTAAGATATATGATAGTTCTAGCAACGTGGGTGAGACGTTGTATCATCACGAGGCTCATTGTGATGATTGTCGGTTAGAGAAACTCCTTAGTAAAGTAAAGAGTAATTATATATGTATATTTCAGTTCAATCCAGTATCTAATATTATTGCATTTTATTTGTGAATCTTAAATGATTTCATCTCATTTTTCTGTTTTACTCAGTTGAGTTATATTTCAGCTTTTCACTTCAATTATTATTTCATTTGGTCTTATTACATACCATACATTCAATTTACTGATGTCATTCAACTTTATGTTGTAATTGTGTATTATTTGTTTTATTAAGTTCTGGTTGTTTGCTCATATCTCATATATCTGGAACTAGCTAATGATCCCACCAATACACAATGATTGTGTACTATATTGCACTTGCTCTTTCTTTGTTAAGTACATGGCATATTCAGATGGTTTCTTTCAGACCTCAACTATGATCCTAGCGCTATCTGAATCCAAGGGTGGAAACACTTGTCCAGGCTGTCATGAATTCGTCTCTCTTTTCTAGTCCATTTTCCGGACGTAGACTCTTTATAGTAATTTGGTTTTGGGGTGCATCTCCGTATTCTAAACGAAGAACAAATGTTTTGGGGCCACTACTTTCAGTTTTTAGGGGTCGTTATTTCCACATTCATGTTTTGACTTTATTGTTTCTTTATGAAAGTTACTTTAAGAAATTAAAAATTGATTTGTTTATAAAAATTGATGGTTTGAGGTCAATTAATTATTGGTGTGTTAGTAGATAGTTGATTTTTTCCACCAGAGGTTAGAGTGACTGTCACTCACGATAGGTAAGAGTGGTGACAATTCATTGTTGAAACATAATAGGAAACTCAGCTATTTATAGCCAACAAAAGTTAGTACAAACATATATTTATTAGTTCCTTATCATCTCTAGTTGTTGGGTAGCAAAAAACCTCACTGTTTCCATGCTCATATCCTAATTTTTTGGCCATTCCTTCGGCCTTCATTTTCAGAATCGTCAATTTCATTGGGAACTCTTTCTATTGAATTGCGCAATTTAGATTCCTAGTTTGGCACTCAACCATGTTTGTTACAAGTTGGGATTTGTTCTTCAAGCGAAAGTTTTCATCATGGCCTACTCATTGTTCTGGGCAGACCATAGTTACCCTAGATTTCATTCAATATTGGTCATGATGTATGTTGCGATGCTGGAATTTCTTTGCAAATCAAATTCTAACAGGTTAGCGAATAAACAAGTAAAATATCAAAACAATACCACAATTTCCCTAACCCCTTGGTGGGCGTCATGCTATTTACCTAGAAAATAATACAATTGAGTTTATTAATTATTTTAAGGGAAAGTGAGTTAGATTTATCTTGTCAATAAAATAATAAGTTATCATTCAGAGGGTTCATTTAGGCTAATAGTGACATTTCTTCAACAAAGTAGACCTAAGTCATCTCTCAATAAAGTTATCCTTGGACATGTGACATGACTTACCAGAGAAGTTCTAGATTTTACTTGTAAAACGCATAAATAGTAAAAATTACACACACAATGACATAGGACTATATTAAGCTATTCTAATTTAACTCCCAAAACTTGTACTCTAAGCATTTAGCAATTTATTTTATAGTCAAAAAACGAGATATACATGTCAATACATGTAATAGAAGTTTATGCAATTATTTTTTGGAGAGGTACATTTTTCTAACAAAACAAGTTTCATGCCCTAAGTAGACAGCTATTACCATATAAGTTAAAACTCACTCTGCTCTACTTAAACAAGTAATAGGACTTATTCTCTTTAGAAAGTCGCGTATGAATCTATCATTGGGTAAATGTCTGACTCTAGACACAAAAACTGAAAAGCAAAAAGATTTTTCTAGGTTAATCACTAAAATAAACTCTCGGAAAATCTTCTTGGTTAAGAAGTCCTAAAACACATGTCAAGGAAATACTACTGGAGGTGACTCAATTAAACTAACTCCTAATTTCTTATTTACAACAAACAACATAGAAAGCCTCACGATTGATCAAGTTTTTTCATTCACACTAGTACTACTATCCATCCCTGAACAATAGATATTGCATTGTCCTCAATGCATCTATGGGATAGGTAGTTGGGATCTTTCATTTTGTTTGTTTAATTCTAGTTTTTTGTGCTGATTGATTACTACATTATCATTAAAATAATAAGCAACGTAAAAACAAACACTAAATATAGGGGAAAAAATACTAAATAATAGTGAAATGTTTCACAACAATAATAACATATAATGATTAGAAAGAAACAAAGTAATCAAGTCGTGTATATGATCCTTAAAATTGGGCCTTCGAAGCTTAAGTATAGTGTATCTGGAGTGAATTTAAATTTCAAAGCTAAGAGAATTTGTTTAAAGAAAATACGTATGCCTAAACAAGTGTATGAATTGAAAATCAAGAGTGCCCCTATCATTGATGCCTAGTGGTATGTTTATAGATAATCAATTTTGTATGGTCCAGATCTCCCAGAGTCTTCCCATGTGAGCACAAATTCTTCAGTCGAAAACTAGACGATGTGAATGTCAGCCTTCTCCTGTTATTCTTGGGATGACTGGATTACATTATACCTTGGAATGTAGTCCAGATTCTTGGACCCAAACATTTCTCATTCAAAGAACTAATTCCGGTGATAAGGTTATCAGACTCTTCTAAATTGGACTTCACTACCAGATTCGATCATCATCGATGGGGTTTGCTCAATGTTTCTTGATCGTCCCTTATGTAACACCCCGTATCCAAAAATAGACCAGATTGCAGATTTTTGGTGTTGCAGGTGGCACTCACGGGCACCATCCACGGACCGTAGGAGGACCCACGGTCCGTCCTACAGGTCCGTGGTTCGTGACAGCAACCTCCCCCAGAAATTCGGCCAAGTGATGACCCACGGCCGGACCTACGGTCCGTAGGTCAGGTCACAGACCGTGGTTCGTGTTCGTGGATCGATGGCCCTAAAGACCAGCTTCAGTCCTGATTGACGGTTGACCAACACGGCCCATCGTTCGATCCACGGTCCGTACGTCTGACCGTAAGTTAGGGTCAACAGCCAGTTAGCTGAAAATTATTGATGGGTCAACTTCAGATGGACATAACTTTTAGCACAAAAGTAATTGTGTGTTCCATAACCTATGGTATGATAGATAATTGAATCCTCTTTCCGACGCCATCGAGTTTGCTAAATTTCGACCTACGAGTAACAAGTTAAGCCCGTTTTAGTGAAGCCCTATCGGGAAGGCTCGACAGACGGTTCCAATCGACGGACCGTCGATTGAATGACGGCCCGTCAGTCCCGTCTGTCAGTCACTCCTATTTCGTTTAACCCCTAAGATACGTCCTTTAGACCCTAAATCATGAGGTTTTAATCAGTTTAAGCCTAGAAACATAACTAGAACTTATCCAAGTCAAATCATTAATCAAACTTAGAAGAATTAGAACGCTAAGAGGAGAAAAGAGGTCAAGAACCCTAGTTCAAGAACGCAGCAAGTTTCCTTCAGTTTCTGCCCCGAAATCGAAAGATTTCTCCGTGGAATTCGTCACCAGGTATGTGGGATTTCACTAGTGGGTTCCTTTCGCCCATTAGGTCCGTAGAATTCAGTCAGTTCCTTGATTCCCTTATTATGAATTAATTATTTAAATGTTCCAAATCAGATTATCATGTTATTTCTCAGTTTATTGCATGAATTTCAGAACCATAGCTATGTATTTCTTTAGTTCTTGAATTACATATGCTAGGTCAGATATTTCAGTTTTTCAGATATACATGCTCCAGTTTTGAACGCCACATTATCAGTTTATTTCAGCATAAACCCTATTTTTAGTTATAAATCTTGAGAAGCTTTTCTTCAAGACAACACTTGAGTTTTAAACTAGTTTTGAGAAAGTTAAGATGAGTTTTGAGAAAGATCTTCTAAAACATGATTAGTATGACAATTGAGTAGGTCATCAATGTATGAATGGTATGGTATCTAGATATACCATCATTGTTTATGCCGTATAACTTCCCAAGTCATCAATGATCATAGTATAATATGATGTTGAATCGTTTTAAAAAAAAGGAGTTTTCAAGTCTGAGTATGTACATGTCAGTATTTTATGTTATTCAGTATTTCAGTCAAAATATATTCAATTATACATGCCTCAGTTTATGAATGCATCATTATCAGATTAATTGTTGCATTCTCAGTTTGCATGTTCAGTTTTGAGCTATCCAGTATTTACAGAAACTCAGTCATAATGTGTTAACCACTTAATCTATTGGGAGTAGCATAATACCGAGTTGGACTAGGGTTTCAGTGTACCCACATAGTCCCCTCTGTGGGCAACATCAGTTTAATGATCACACCAGTCTTAGCTTAGTCTACACCTTCAACAGTACCGAAAGGTCACCTACCTCAGCAGGGTAACTCTTCTGGTACAGGTGGCGGACAGCACCAAAATAGGCTCTATGCTCTTAAGGCTCCCCAGGACCAGGAAGATTCTCTTGATGTGATCACTGGTACATTTCGAGTCCTTCTTTAGATATTTTGTAGTGTTAAATCCAAGGGCTACTCTTACCTTTGTAAGTCTCTTTATAGCAGTTATCTTAGGAGTAAGTCTAGAAAATCCTTCAGAACCCTTCTTAGTCTCTACCCCGGTTGGTGACCTAGTTATAGCTAGACGGGTTTATCAAAATTGCCCTATCAAAGTCTCTCAGAAAGTCACCTCAGCTGATCTTCTAGAGTTAGAAATGGTAGACTTCGAATTCTAGGCGTGGATTGGTTTCACTTCTGTCATACCTCAGTCGATTGTAGAATTCGGGTTGTTCAGTTCCAATTTCCAAACGAGCCAGTCTTAGAATAGAAGGGTAGTAGCTCAGTACCTATATGTTGATTATCTCTTACCAATAAGTCCAGAAAGAGGTGAATCTAGAGGGTGGTGTAGCACATATTGAGGAAAAAGGGAACGAAGTAGAAAGAGATGTTCATCGTCTTGCTCTCTTAGGAGTTAGTTTTACTAACACATCAGATGGTGGTATGATAGTCCAGAATAGATCAAAATCTTCTTTGGTAGTGAAAGTTAAGAAAAAGCAAGACA
>NW_006239514.1:88073-89127 GCF_000226075.1 Solanum tuberosum | reverse complement strand
AAAAAAGGAAGGAAGTAGAAAAAGATGTACATCGTCTTGCTCTTTTAGGAGTTAGTCTTACTAACACATCAAATGGTGGTGTGATAGTCCAGAATAGATCAGAATATTTTTTGGTAGTGACAGTTAAGGAAAAGCAAGACAGTGATTCAATATTACATGAACTCAAGGGTGCATTCCATCAACAGAGAGTTGAGGTTTATCTCCGAAGGGGGAGATGCTGTGCTTCGCTACCAGGGTCGATTATGTGTTCCTAATGTGGGCGAGTTGAGACAACATATTCTTGCAGAGGCCCATAACTCCAGATATTCTATCCATCCAGGCGCCACTAAGATGTACCGCGATCTGCGGGAAGTCTATTGGTGGAATGGTATGAAAAGAGATATATTAGATTTTGTGGCTAAGTACCCAAATCGCCAGCAAGTCAAGGTAGAACATCAGAAACCAGGAGGTATGACTCAAGGGATTGACATTCCTACTTTGGAAGTGGGAAGTTATCAACATGGACTTCATCACAGGTTTACCTCGTACTCGCAGATAGCATGACTCCATTTGGGTAATTGTTGATAGGGTTACTAAGTCTTCTCGCTTTTTAGAGGTCAAGACTACGAATTTGGCGGAGGATTGCGCCAAGCTTTACATTAATGAGATTGTGAGGCTGCATGGGGTTCCTTTGTCTATCATCTCAGATAGAGGTCATCAGTTTACCTATTTCTTGAAGTCATTTCAGAAGGGTCTTGGTACTCAAGTTAATCTTTGCATAGCGTTACATCCGCAGACGGATGGTAAGGCAGAGCGTACCATTCAGACCTTAAAGGACATGTTGAGAGCTTGTGTGATCGATTTCAAGGGTTGGGATGATCACCTTCCTCTTATTGAGTTTGCCTACAACAATAGTTACGATTCTAGCATTCAGATGGCCCCTTATGAGGAATTATATGGGCGTAGATATAGATATCCAGTTGGTTGGTTTGAAGTAGGTGAAACAGCCTTGATAGGACCAGATTCGGTCCTTGATGCTATGGAGAAAGTGCAACTCATTAGAGACAAACTTAAG
>NW_006239514.1:87590-87835 GCF_000226075.1 Solanum tuberosum | reverse complement strand
AGTTGCCAGCAGACTTAGCAGCAGTGCATCCAGTCTTTCACATTTCTGTTTTGAAGAAGTGTGTGGGTTATCCAGCATCCATAGTACCTTTAGAGAGTGTGGCCGTGAAAGATAGCTTTTCTTATGAGGATGTACCAGTTGAGATTCTCGATCGTCAGGTTAGAAGGTTGAGAAATAAAGAAGTTGCTTCAGTCAAGGTTTTGTGGAGGAGTCAGTCAGTAGAGGGAGCTACTTGGGAAGCAGAA
>NW_006239514.1:86181-87574 GCF_000226075.1 Solanum tuberosum | reverse complement strand
AGAGGGAGCTACTTGGGAAGTAGAAGCAGCCATGAAGTCCAAGTATCCTCACGTCTTTCCTTTCGATTCCATTCCAGCTTGAGGTAATAGTTCCTCTTAAGTTTTTCAGTCATTCATGTGAAATTTCAGTCTTAGAATCAGGTTCCTTCAGATGTACTTGAATTATATCGTATTTGCATGTTCTTGGAACTCAGTTCAGTAAGAAATTCAGTTCTCAATGCTTAGTGCAAGGGATTGCAACCCTTTCCCTCAATTTCAGCTAATTTAGTCTTCATTTGAGGACAAATGGTCCCAAGGGGAGATAATGTAACACCCCGTATCCGAAAATAGACCAGATTGCAGATTTCTGGTGTTGTAGGTACCACTTACGGGAACCATCCACGAACCGTAGGAGGACCCATGGTCCGTCCTGCAGGTCCGTGGTTCGTGTCAGCAACCACCCCTAGAACTCAGCCAGAAATTCGGCCAAGTGTCGAACCACGGCCGGACCTACGGTCCGTAGGTCAGGTCACGGACCGTGGTTCGTGTCCGTGGATCGATGGCCCTAAAGCCCAGCTTCAGTCCTGATTGACGGTTGACCAGCACGGACCTTCGTTCGATCCACGGTCCGTACGTCTGACCGTAAGTTAGGGTCAACAGCTAGTTAGATGAAAATTATTGATGGGTCAACTTCAGATGGTCATAACTTTTAGCACAAAAGGAATTGTGTGTCTAATAACCTATGGTATGATAGATAATTGAATTACACATGCTAGGTCAGATATTTCAGTTATTCAGATATACATGCTCCAGTTTTGAACGCCACATTATCAGTATATTTCAGCATAAACCCTGTTTTTTGTTATAAATCTTGAGAAGCTTTTCTTCAAGACAACACTTGAGTTTTAAACTAGTTTTTGAGAAAGTTAAGATAAGTTTTGAGAAAGAGCTTCTAAAACATGAATAGTATGATAATTGAGTGGGTCATCATTGTATGAATAGTATGGTATCTAGATATACCATCATTGTTTATGCAGTATAGCTTCCCAAGTCATCAATGATCATAGTATAATAAAATGTTGAATTGTTTTAAAAAAAAAGGAGTTTTCAAGTATAAGTATCTACATGTCAGTATTTTGTGTTATTCAGTATTTCAGTCATAATATATTCTGTTATACATGCCTCTATTTATGAATGCATCATTATCAGATTAATTGTTGCATTCTCAGTTTGCATGTTCAGTTCGAGCTATCCAGTATTTACAGAAATTCAGTCATAACCAGTTAACCGCTTAATTCATTGGGAGTAGCATAATACCGAGTTGGACTAGGGTTTCAGCGTACCCATATAGTCCCAGAACTACGAGCCACGTAGGTGTAAGTCCCCTCTATGGGCAACATCAGTTTAGTGATCA
>NW_006239514.1:50921-85976 GCF_000226075.1 Solanum tuberosum | reverse complement strand
CTATATCTTCTCGTGATGTAGGTTCAGGTTCTCAGCATCCAGATCACGCTTAGATCGATTCTCGATCTCCAGTTTAGTAGCATCAGTGGTTAGTCCTCATTCTTCGAGGACTAGTGACATGTTTATCTTTATTGCTTTTAGTCTTTAGTTTCAGTTTTGCTAGATCTAGTTAGGGCATGTCCCAACATTTCTAGTTAGTTTAGGGGCTTATTTCAGACATAGTTAGATTCAGCTTAGTATTTTGAGTTAATATCTTCCTTGTATTAAACTCATTAGTTTTCATTTATCTCAGTTATAGTATATGGGTATTCCCCATATTTTCATCTTATTTATGAGTTAGCTTCCGAACAGTTTCTATTATTCAGATTGTATTTAGTATGCTCATGATCAAGCCAGCAGGGTTAGCTTGGGATCACTTGTGGTCCTAGGTCTCGTGTCTGCGTCTCGGGGGTAGCTCGGGGCGTGACAAACTTGGTATCAGAGCATTAGGTTTAAGAGTCCTAGGATGTCTGAAAAGCCGCACTAAGTAGAGTCCTTTTCATGGGTGTGAAGTGCACCACATCTAATGAGAGGGAGGCTATGAAGTGTTTTAGGAAAATTCACTCTCTTGATATTCTTATCGTGCGTAAGGTATGATCTAATTCTATTCTAACTCGACGTTCTACATTTCAGCGATCATGCCTCCCCGTAGAGCTAACACAGGAATGCTAACACAGTTCCTCTAGTCCCAGATCAGGGAGTTTCGAATGCAGAGTTTCAAAACACTATTCAAACTTTCACTCAAAGTATGAATAATCAGAACAATCAGCAAGTTGAGGGAGATAAGCTTAGAGAAATTGCTAAGGTAACCAAGAAAGCTAGAACAGGGAACTATGAGTACTCTCAGCAGAAATTGGGTGGTGGAAATCACTCACAGTTTCGACAAGATCAGAATAGTAGGGCACCAGGCTCTAAGTCTCAGGGAAGTGTTTCAGGAAATAGGACGTACCCAACTTGTCCAAAGTGTGGTAAGAACCATCAAGGCGAGTGTCTTGCAGGCAAGTAAGGATGTTTTGGGTGTAGCCAATCTGGTCATAGGGTGAAGAATTGCCCTTCCGCCAGGAAGGGGCAAGAAGGTAACAATACTAGGGCTCACTGTACACCTCTAACAGTACCGAAAGGTCACCCAACTCAGCAGGGTAACTCTTCTGGTACAGGTGGCAGACAGCGCCAAAACAGGCTCAATGCTCTTCAGGCTCCCCAGGACCAGGAAGATTCTCTTGATGTGATCACTGGTACGTTTCGAGTCATTCTTTAGATATTTTGTAATGTTAGATCCAAGGGCTACTCTTACCTTTATAACTTTCTTTATAGCAGTAATCTTAAGAGTAAGTCTAGAAACTCCTTCAGAACCTTTCTTAGTCTCTACCCCAGTTGGTGACCTAGTTATCGCTAGACGGGTATACAGAAATTGCCCTGTCATAGTCTCTCAGAAAGTCACCTCAGCAGATCTTGTAGAGTTAGAAATGGTAGACTTCGATGTCATTCTAGGCATGGATTGGTTTCAGTTCTATCATGCCTCAGTCGATTGTAGAATTTGGGTTGTTCAGTTCCAATTTCCAAACGAGCCAGTCTTAGAATAGAAGGGTAGTAGCTCAGTACCTATATGTTCATTATCTCTTACCTTAAGGCCAGAAAGAGGTGAGTCTAGAGGGTGGTGTAGCACATATTGAGGAAAAAGGGAAGGAAGTAGAAAAAAATGTTCATCGTCTTTCTCTCTTAGTAGTTAGTTTTACTAACACATCAGATGGTGGGGTGATAGTCCAGAATAGATCAGAATCTTCTTTGGTAGTGAGAGTTAAGGAAAAGCAAGACAACGATCCGATATTACTTGAACTCAAGGGTGCAGTCCATCAACAGAGAGTTGAGGTGTATATCCCAAGGGGGTGATGGTGTACTTTGCTACCAGGGTCAATTATGTGTTCCTAATGTGGGCGAGTTGAGACAACATATTCTTGCAGAAGCCCATAACTCCAGATATTCTATCCATCCAGGCGCCACTAAAATGTACCGCATTCTGCGGGAAGTCTATTGGCGGAATGGTATGACAAGAGATATAGTAGATTTTGTGGCTAAGTGCCCAAATCGCCAGAAAGTCAAGGTAGAACATCAGAAACCAGGAGGTATGACTCAAGGGATTAATATTCCTACTTGGAAGTGGGAAGTTATCAACATGGACTTCATCACAGGTTTACCTCGTACTCGCAGATAGCACGATTCCATTTGGGTAATTGTTGATAGGGTTACTAAGTCTTCTCGCTTTTTGGAGGTCAAGACTACGAATTTGGCGAAGGATTACGCCAAGCTTTACATTAATGAGATTGTGAGGTTGAATCGGGTTCCTTTGTCTATCATCTCAGATATAGGTCCTCAGTTTACCTCTCATTTCTGGAAGTCATTTCAGAAGGGTCTTGGTACTCACGTTAATCTTAGCATAGCATTTCATCCTCAGACGGATGGTAAGGTAGAGCGTACCATTCCGACCTTATAGGACATGTTGAGAGCTTGCATGATCGACTTCAAGGGTAGTTAGGATGATCACCTTCCTCTTATGGAGTTTGCCTACAACAGTAGTTACCATTCCAGCTTTTATATGTCCCCTTATGAGGAACTGTATGGGCGTAGATGTAGATCTCCAGTTGGTTGGTTTGAAGTAGGTGATGCAGCCTTGATAGGACCAGATTCAGTCCTTGATGCTATGGCGAAAATGCAACTCATTAGAGATAGACTTAAGACTGCTCAGAGTCGCCAGAAGTCTTATGCAGATGTGAGAAGAAGGGAACTAGAGTTCCAAGTTGATGATTGGGTCTTCCTGGAAGTGTCACTTATGAAGGGGGATATGAGATTTGGCAAGAAAGGGAAGCTCAGTCCCAGATATGTAGGCCCTTACCGAATCTTGAAAATGATTGGTAAAGTGGCTTATGAGTTATAGTTGCCAGCAGACTTAGCAGCAGTGCATCCAGTCTTTCACATTTCTCTTTTAAAGAAGTGTGTGGGTGATCCAGCATCCATAGTGCCATTAGAGAGTGTGGCCGTGAAAGATAGCCTTTCTTATGAGGATGTACCAGTTGAGATTCTCGATAGTCAGGTTAGAAGGTTGAGAAATAAAGTAGTCGCTTCAGTCGAGCTTTTGTGGAGGAGTCAGTCCGTAGAGGGAGCTACTTGGGAAGCACAAGCAGCCATGAAGTCCAAGTATCCTCACCTCTTTCCTTTCGATTCCATTACAACTTGAGGTAATAGTTCCTTTTCAGTTTTTCAGTCATTTATGCGAAAATTCAGTCTTATAATTAGGTTCCTTCAGATGTACTTGCATTTTCAGCGTATTTGCATATTCTTGGAATTCAGTTCTCAGTGTTTAGTGCTAGGGATTACATCCCTTTCCCTCCATTTCTGCTAATATAGTCTTCGTTCGAGGATGAATGGTCCCAAGGGGGAGATAATGTAACACCCCGTATCCGAAAATAGACCATATTGCAGATTTTTGGTGTTGCAGGTGGCACTCACGGGCACCATCCACGGACCGTAGGAGGACCCACGGTCCGTCCTGCAAGTTCGTGGTTCGTGTCAGCAACCTCCCCAGAACTCAGCCAGAAATTCGTCCAAGTGTCGACCCACGGCCGGACCTACGGTCCGTAGGACAGGTCACGAACCGTGGTTAGTGTCCGTGGATCGATGGCCCTAAAGCCCAGCTTCAGTCCCGATTGACGGTTGAACAGCACGGACCGTCATTCGATCCACAGTCCGTAGGTCTGACCATAAGTTAGGGTCAACAGCTAGTTAGCTGAAAATTATTGATGGGTCAACTTCAGATGGTCATAAATTTTAAGGAATTGTGTGTCCCATGACCTATGGTATGATAGATAATTGAATCCTCTTTCCAACGTCACTGGGTTTGCTAAATTTTGACCTCCTAGTAAAGTGTTATACCCGTTTTAGTGAAGCCCTGTCGGGCAGACTCGACCGACGGTTCCAATCAACGGACCGTCGATTGAATGACGGCCCATCACTCCCGTCCATCAGCCACTCCGACAACAGTTAAGTGAGGGGTCTTTTGGTCTGCGCTTATTTCGTTTAGCCCCTAAGATACGTCGTTTAGACCCTAAATCATTAGGTTTTAATCAGCTTAAGCCTAGAAACATAACTAGAACTTATCCAAGTCAAATCATTAATCAAACTTAGAAGAATTAGAACGCTAAGGGAGAAAAGAGGTCAAGAACCCTAGTTCAAGAAACGCAACAAGTTTCCTTCAGTTTCAGCCCCAAAATCAAAAGATTTCTCCGTGGAATTCGTCACCAGGTATGTGGGATTTCACTAGTGGGTTCGTTTCGCCCATTAGGTACCTAGAATTCAGTCAGTTCCTCGATTCCCTTATTATGAATAAACCTAGGGTTTCTAGAATTTCAACAGATCATCATGAATTAATTATTTAAATGTTCCAAATCAGATTATCATGTTATTTCTCAGTTTATTGCATAAATATCAGAACCCTAGCTATGTATTTCTTTAGTTCTTGAATTACATATGCTAGGTCAGATATTTCAGTTATTCAGATATACATGCTCCAGATTTGAACGCCACATTATCAGTATATTTCAGCATAAACCCTATTTTTAGTTATAAATCTTGAGAAGCTCTTCTTCAAGACAACACTTGAGTTTTAAACTAGTTTTTGAGAAAGTTAAGATGGGTTTTGAGAAAGAGTTTCTAAAACATGATTAGTATAACAATTGAGTAGGTCATCAATGTATGAATAGTATGGTATCTAGATATACCATCAGCGTTTATGCAGTATAACTTCCCAAGTCATCAATGATCATAGTATAATATGATGTTGAATTGTTTTGAAAAAGAAAAGAAGTTTTCAAGTATGAGTATCTACATGTCAGTATTTTGTGTTATTCTATATTTCAGTCATAATATTTTCAGTTATACATGCCTCAGTTTATGAATGCATCATTATCAGATTAAATGTTGCATTCTCAGTTTGCATGTTCAGTTTCGAGCTATCCAGTATTACAGAAACTCGGTCATAATATGTTAACCACTTAATTTATTGGGAGTAGCATAATACCGAGTTGGACTAGGGTTTCAGCATACCCATATAGTCCAGAACTACGAGCCACGTAGGTGTACGTCCCCTTTGTGGGCAACATCAGTTTACTGATCACGCCAGTCATGCCTCTTTACCTTTGGCCGGGTATATTGGGTCCTCTTGATGGGGCGTATACATCGGACTCAACATTTAGCTCATGTGGTTTTGTGTCGGTTATTAGTAGCTCCCACAGTTCAGTTAGACTCTATTGCATTGACCATATTTCAGTACAGTGAGTATTCAGTCTCAGCATGTTATAAATTTGGTCATTCCATCAGTTAGCTCAGTATTAAGTATTTTTAGTATCTATATCATGTTCAGATTATATTATTGCTTTATTGCTTTGTTCAGTTATATGTTATTTCAGCTTTACTCTATCCTGCATGCTCAATACCTTTCAAGTACTGACGCATACGTGCGCTACATCTTCTCGTGATGTAGGTTCAGGTTCTTAGCATCCAGATCACGCTTAGATCGATTCTCGATCTTCAGTTCTGCAACATCAGTGGTGAGTCCTCATTCTTCGAGGACCAGTGACATGTTTATCTTTATCACTTTTAGTCTTTAGTTTCAGTTTTGCTAGATCTAGTTGGGACATGTCCCAACATTTCTAGTCAGTTTAGGGGATTATTTTAGACATAGTTAGATTCAGCTTAGTATTGAGTTACTATCTTCCTTGTATTAAACTCGTCAGTTTTCATTTATCTCAATTATAGTATATGGGTATTCCCCATCTTTTCATCTTATTTATGATTTAGTTTCCGCACATGTTTCTATTATTCAGATTATATTTAGTATGCTCATGATCATGCCAGCAGGGTTAGCTTGGGATCACTTGTGGTTCTAGGTCCTGTGTCTGCATCTCGGGGGTAGCTCGGGGCGTGACACCTTAATAGACAAACTCTTGTGCCATATGTCGTCATAACATTCAATCATTTAGACAAGATTGGGCTTATCCCATACAATGTGTACATTTGGAATTGAAAATGTAATATTGCATCTTCTAAACTATTATAAATTTGTATTTTTTTTATTATATGAAGGTAAAACACAATGATTTTTATTGTTTGCACTTGTTCATTCAGGATCGAAAATGTAAATTTGATATCCTCTCGATCGTCTATTGTTATCATTTTATTTAGAAAATAAACATAATTATCCCCACAAACTATAATTGAAGTTTCGAGAACACTCTTTTACTTTATGGGGGTTCTATTACCCCGCATAATATTTTAAACTGATGAGAGAAGACATAAAATGACACCAGAAGTTGTCACGAATTTTCAAAAAGACAGCTTAACTATTTGTGCGTCCTATTACCCTCTAAACAAATCTGAACATATATTTTCACATCATTTTTCGATCAATTCCATATTTTAAATGACAAGTGTTATCACACACCAATTATTGTGTGACACGTATTAATTTAATTTGAAATATAACTTTTTTTCATTTGAAGTTTTTATTTATTTCCCTCTCTTACTTTTTGACTTATTTTAATTTTATTACTTAATTTTAATTTCATTTTAAATTCTACTTCATCTTCCAGCCCTACTTTCAAGCTACCCCTCCCTCCATTTTCTTTCTTTCTTCTTCTTCACCTCCCACCCTCGCCTCACCCCACCCCCATGTCAAGTTGATCCCCTCCATTTTATTTCTTTTTACTTCTACTTCTTAGGTCAAATTCCTTTCTTTCCAAAATTATACTATTTTCTAGACTTTGTTGAGTTATTGATAACAAAACTAATTATTTTTCTAAGAAAATCAAATTTTGAAGGTATCATCAATTAATTTATCTCATTTTCATATAACTTCCAAACAAGAAATGATAATTTTGAAAGAGTCAGAATTCTACGAAAATTGAATAAGTGTGATAAAATTTTGGATAAAAAACTAAATAATACCTACTAATCATCTTGAAATCTAATAGGTTTATCAAATTGATCGAAATATAATAAAATATTTAGATATAATTTTAAAATTGAAGAGAGTTAAACTAATAGTAGTAAAAAAGGGAGATGGAGTTGTGGTAAAAAAGTGACATTGAAAAGTGAGAAGGTTCAATGAAGATGACAATGAATTTTTGAAGTAGAAGGAAGGAAAAAACAAAAAGAAAAAAAAAATAAGTAGAAAAAGTTAAAATAATAAGAAAATAGCATTAATGAGTGCACAGATGCCCGTGGATACATGCATACTATTTATATATGCCAAAATAGCAACACAGCCAAATACTATGTCACAGTCATTTGGTTCTTCGAAATTGGCTAACATATGCCTACTATATCGTTGGTAGCCATTTGAAACTTCATAGTTATGATTACAGTGTCGTGTTTGACAAAATACATGTCGACTCTGTTGTTGAATATCATTTACTTGTTCACAGTTTTCATTGTATTGTCATGTGACGCCATGCTTGACAAATACCTGTACAGACATTAATAATGAGTTGCTTGTTAATTACAGTAGAAGTGTTTAACTAATGAAGGTAGAGAAGGTAGCTAGTAGCAGTAGAATTGAGCTAGGTGGGTGACGTACCTTTTAAGGTATCAGGCTTGTAGCATATATTCTTGATTTTCTTCAATCTGGATTTTCAAAACTACAACGCAATGTGGCAGAAAGAAACCATTTGAGGTCTTCTTTGCTTCAAAACCCCCCGGGAAAATCAAATGATAAAATAAAATGTTAAGTAAAGTAAAAATAATTAAGACAACTATCTTTCAACCTCAGTGGAAGAATTTTTGTTCTATTTGCAATAGTTCAACTAATTAGAAATAATAAATGTGAACATAAAGTTCAAAGAAATGCAAATATTATTTAGTTGAATTTATTTATCAATTTGAGTAAGCTTACTGTAACACCTAGGAACCCAGACTTAAAAAATGCAGTAGAAAATCACCAGAATCGGTGAACCACGGTAGGGTTCACGGACCGTGATAAGGTCCACGGTCCATTGACCTGCCCGTGGACTCCATTACCTTCCAGTCGGGGTAGACCATAGAGCCCTTCACGAGTCGTGGACCACCTCACTAGCCGTGCTGGTACTCTTGGAAGTCAAACAGAATCCATCGGGCTCAGACATCAGACCATGTGGACCCTCATTGGCCGTGGTCTTGATGACAAGCCGTGGTGGCTTCCGTGAAGTCGAGCCAGTGTAGCCCTTAGCCCAGGTGAAGGACCACGAGGACCTTCACGGTCTGTGATCCTTCACGCGGTCCGTTAAGTGGACCGTAGAAGGGAGTCCCGAAATCAGTGGCTACTGGACCAAGGTCCACTGCCGGCCCTGGACCAAGGTCCCGAAACTACGTTGTTTTGGTCAATTTTAGCCTAGTAAACTAATTAGAACTTACCCTAATCAATTATTCACCTAAATCAAGCAAAAATTAGAGTAAAAATCAGAGGGAAAGACTAGCAGCCCTAGTTCAAGAACACAATGAGTTTTCATCATTTCCAGCCCTGAAAGCAAAAGATTTCTCCGTAGAATTCGTCACCAAGTATGTGGGATTTCACTAGTGGGTTTGTTTCACCCATTAGGTCCCTAGATTTCAGTCAGAATCTTGTATTCCCTTAATATTATCTAGACCTAGGGTTGTTTTAATGTTAGAAATTTATTGGGTTTTTTAGCTGTTGGAATGATCCAAATAAGATTATCATGATTTTTAGTATTGTTTTGCGTAGATTCCTTCATAAATTCAGAACCCTAGCTATATAGTTCTTTTAGATCATGAAGTACACATGCTAGGCTGTTATTTCATTTATACATGCCTTAGTTTCTAATGTTTCATTATTAGTACATTAATGTTTCATTTTCAGTTAGCATGTCAGTATTTTGAGCTATTCAGTATTACAGAAAATCAGGCATAAATTGTTAATTACATAATCAATTGGGAGTAGCTTAATACCAAGTGGACTAGGGTTCAGCGTACCCGAATATTCCCAGAACTACATGCCCAGTAGGTTTATTAGTACCCTATGTGGGCATTATATTTTAGTGATCACGCCAGTCATGCCTCTATACCTCTGGCAGGTTATATTGGGTCCTCTCGATGGGGCATATACATCGGACTCCACATTTAGCTTATGTGGTGTTATGTCGGTTATTAGTAGATCCCTTACAGTTAGAATCTATTGCATTGACCATGTTATCAGTTACAGTCAGATTTTAGTGTCAGCATGTTATAAACCACATCATTGCATTCAATCATTTCATGTTAAGTATTTTCAGTATAGTATCATGCTTATCTCATATCATTTCTCAGTTATATGCTTTGTTCAGTTATGTATGTTGTTCAGCTTTATTCTATCCTGCATGCTCAATACCTTTCAAATACTGACACATACTTTGTGCTACATCTTCTCGTGATATAGGTTCAGGTTCTCAACTTCTAGATCATGCATATATCGGTTCTCGATCTTCAGCTCAGCAACATCAGTGGTGAGTCCTCATTCTCCGAAGACGACATACATGTTTCCTTTGCTTTTAGTCTTAGTTTCAGTTTTTGCTAGATTTAGCTGGGGCATGACCCAGCACTTCTATTCAATTAGAGGCTATTTTCAGACATAGTTAGTTTCATCTTTAGCACTTGAGTTCGACCTTTCAGCATTTGTTAAACTCTCAGTTTTTATATATATTCAGATAGTATATGGGTATTCCCCATCATTTCAGCTTAAATGATGATTTAACTTCTGCACAATATTTCTTTACTTCAATTTACTTTAGCATGTTTATGATATTCCAGCAGGGTTAGCTTGGGGTCACTCGTGATTCTAGGTCGCATGTCCGCGTCCTGGGGTAGCTTTGAGGTGTTGACACTTACAATATCAAATTCCATAAATATTTTAGACTTCAAAATTTGAGGACTATTTGTGGAAGCATTTTATTTTACCATATCAAAAGAAGTACAAAAGGAAAAACCATATGTTCTCCCAAGGGACAACTCAATAACTCAGAGTCCACAATTGGCGTACAAGTCAAAGTTCAAATTATGAAGCTGACTATCTAGTTTAATCTTTAACTATAAAGAAAGAGAAAAACCACCAAATAAAAATGATGACTCCTTAGTATATTTTTAGTTGTCGATTATTAACTTGACACACAAATAATACATAGATGATAATTTTGCTTTGAAAAAATATCTTGAAAAATGACGAATAGCAAGAATACATTAGAAACTAAAGTCATAAATTATCTTAATTTATTAAATTGCAAGATGAAGATCAAAAACAGGTAAGATAACTATCAATGAGAGAAGAATAAAAAGTTTTTAAGACACATAACCAAATACATTATATGCCTAAATAGAAACTCACTAAAACGAAGGAAGAATATCTTTAAAAAAAATATTGGAGAGCAACATAAAAAAAATAATAACAAAAAGAATACCTGAAAATTACAATAGAGATGAATGGAAGATGCAAGTGAGAGAGAATGGGAAAAAATAAATAAAAGAACACTGCAATTCCTCCCACTTGCGCTAAAGAATGGAAAATAGAAGAGATGTTGAAGTCATATCAATATGTGTCCCTCAAATATGAATTGAATGACAGGAAGCAAACATGTTGATACTCATTTTGAACTACTTTTTTTTATTTTTTTTTTATTTTTGACCCTCCCTAGGAGCTCCCACCCCTTTTTGCTCCCTTGGTGACTCGAACTCACAACCTTCGGTTTGGAAGTGAGAGGTGCTTACCATCCGAGCAACTCATTTTGAACTCACTCTTCTAATATAGTTGAATTTGTTCCAAGTCAGTAGTTAAGATAATACTTATTCAACTTTTAAAAAGTTCAAGGGGTTATAAAACTCCCACAAATATAAAGTGTGTGTGCTTGAAATTTTTTGTATAGTTCAGGTTGGGGTGTAATCATGCATTTTCGCTTTTATTTATTTGAAAGTAAAACATAATAATTATTTATTTATGTTGAAAATATAGCCAATATTTACATTTTATTATTACTAGTAATCTATGATGATAATGAATTTATCAAACATATTCCTCAGGATGCTTCCACTTCAAAATTTCTATAAATCTCAAATAGTTAAACGTTACTTCTCAACACTTAGCCAATAATCAAATTTGTCACTTCAAAGTTTTATATATGATACATTCATTTTTATTCCCGATAAGCTACATTATATTTATTAGGTGAATGTGTTTGTTAAATGCGAAATGATAGTATTTAATAACAAATGTGAGATTCAAAATTTGGTTAATTTTAAAAAAAAAGTTGTTAATTTTCGCTTAGATTATTATAAAGTTGGCTTGAGATCAAGAACATTAATGTAAAACAAAATCAAATAAGCAATAGAGAATCAAATATTAATATGATTTTTTTAGATAAACTCAAAATAGTACAATCTAATAATTTTATGATCCAAATCAAGAAAGACAGTAGAGACTCAAAACACATAACATATCAATGGATGGTAGATAGTCTTCAAATATCACTTGCATTTAAGAGCACTCTTGATCTTATGAATTGTGTGTGAGATGAGTGCATTTGCTTCTTTGACCAACTCCATAGAAAGAGTTGTAGTTGGAAAGATGTTCCCCACCATTTGAAAGCTGATAATCACCAACGATCCACCACCGAACCCATTATTCATCTCCCCAGAAATAACATTATAGTTATTAGTTGTAGAAAAATCTTGAAAACAATCCGGGACTATTGTTATTCCATTTGAGGAGAGAGTCACACAAGAAGAGTCTCCCACTTTCATCACGGTATTAATTTCTTGTGAATCAATTGTAGCATAAACCAAAAGAGATCCAGTTGCATCCATGCAAGTATCTTGCAAGATCACTCGATTAGCACCAGAATCATCACCCTACATGTCCGAATCAAAAGAAAAGATTATTTATAAATTAACAATTAATTAAAAAAACTAATTCAATCATGTATAAAAAAAGCACTACAATTAACCACTCACATGAGGAAAAAAGAGGGAAATGTTACTGTCGACAGTTTGACCCTTTGAAATATTGATCATTCGTTTCATGGGACAAGTATTAGACAAGACATCCCACTGGCTCCGTATGTGTTTATTAGTGAGGAATTTGAACAAACGCTAGTGTTTCACTGGTAACCAGATTGTCTTTGTAGCACTTAACACCACACCAGTCGATTCACCAAGGTCAATAATATTCGTCCTCATCATTAATTTGGAATTTTTCTTCATTTGCTAGTTGAATTATTTCCCAATTAGTGAGTAGGTTGCACAAACCCCCGCACAAAAATTATGCGTCATGCGTTGAGCCAACATCCTTATACCTCTCTGACCACTTAAATCAACTGCCACAAATAAAGCTACATAAGAATCAATTCTTTATAATATTCAAAAGTATAAAAAAATAAATGGCACAATAATTGAACCTCTATGCATGATTACCTATGGGATCAATAATTGACTTCATCACTTTCAAGAACTGATATTGTCTTTGCAAAGTAGACATCCATCTTTGAGCACCAAATCCCAAACCAGTATTTATCAAAGGGTGATACCAATCGTGGACAAGATTTTCATTATATTCCATGTGCTCAATCCAAGTAACCTGGAAATATTTCATCAATATTACAAAATCACTAGAGAGAAAAATATGAGCTTGCATGAAATATTAACTTAATTATTTATTAAAATAAAATGGCCATTATTAGAGACAACTTAAAAAATTCAGCCATTAAATAAAAGAGTCAATCATAAGGAATGTATCCTACAAAAAGATTTCTAGTGGTCTTGCCAATAAATATGGAAGGAGGGGTGTGCAAAAATATTTAGGTCTTGCATTTGGTATGATGCCAGGATACATGGAAACAAAAAATTGCAGAAAAAATTAATGTATCTAAATATATTAATTTGAAAGTGAGTATAAAAAAATTAGACAATTAGAATTTTATTGCATGGTTAGAAGGTGAAGAATAATAAAAAGAAAATTCTTTAATCAAGAAAGAATATTAGTATGTTTCAAACAATTACTAAATAGTTGCATTACTCAAAGCTAGAAGAAAGTTGATCTTTCTCATTCCGAATAAATAATGAAAAATTGAGATAGAGAACAAAGCACTACAATGAATACATAGATTGTATTATAAAAAAAAATCAATAAAAAAAAATCAACAAGAATAAAATAAATAAAATATGAGCGATCTAGCTCATTGAATTTACAAAAATATAAAGGCCTATGAAATGCAAAATAAAAAGATAATTTATTTTGAATTACCTGGCAATAACCATTCGATATATCTTGTAAAATACAGCCAGATGGGAGCCTTCGACAATTTTCAATTTCGCTCTCTTGTGAAGCTTCTTGAATTGTGTCAACAGACACATCAATGATAGCCCAGACACCTTCAGCATGTTTCTTACAAAAGCGAAGATATTGTACTTCGCGAACAGAAACTAGGTCAGAAATGATTTGCAATTCGGTTTTAATCTGCAAATCATTACTTTCAAGTTGTTAGTGCATGGAATTATAAAATAAATAAGATATGTAATTTTCATCAAAATAATAAATAAATAGAAATACCAATAACAGAGAACCGCTCTTATTTCCACCTATGCTAGTGAAAATCACATCAGTAGTATATGTTTTTCCAACAATGCATGGAAACATCTCTACCCACTGCCTCTGCATATATACAATACAGTACATAACAAAAATAAATATAACATGTCAACACATACTTGTCTTCATCACTTGAAGTTAAATTTGATTGATTAAAATAATATGCAACAACTAATTGAAGCACCACTAAAAAACCTAATAAAAGGATATATCAAATATAGTAAAAGTAAGAGTACAACTAATTAAAAAGAATAAAATAAAAAGAACTAATTATTTATATCAAATAAGGGGTAGGTGGTAAGGAGATGATAGTTCTAAAAAATGAGTACAGAGGAAAACATTGAATTTTAAAATGAAGAGCCTACGTACCTTATCCATTTAGTGTATTCACCAATGCCAAACTGGTGTCAGCCACTGTACCTGATGCCCTTGTGGCTTCCGTTGTGAAATGCTCAAGTTTCGTGCCAATTAATGGGGTAAACAATCGAGCATATTCCTTAATATTTAACGTTTCTCCACCTCCATCCAAACTGCTTACCCAAAGAGGTTTATCATTCTCATACAACCTAAAAAGCTCATTCAAGGCATCCATAGCAAGATTCAATAACACCATCTTATCCTGCACTACATCTTTATTAAATAAGCTTAATTTGTACGCTTGGGTGGTAAGCCTTTTAACTTCATCTTCCAATTGGTCATGCTCAATCTTTATTTGATTCTCATCAATGTTTTCTTTACAATTGTCACGAATTGAATTTTCCAGGGCTTCCATCATTACAATATTCTCTATGTGAAGCTTGTCATTTTCTTGCTTTAGAGTCTTATTTTCGTACAATTCCAATTGCAACTGATAAAATAACACAATTCATTTTTATAATCAATTATACAAATTTCACATAATAAAAACATAAATTAAGGGAAATAAATGTGATATGCATCACCTTCATTTGGGTTCTTTTATTCTGGAACCAATTTTCCACATGGTTGATGTCCATGGATAATTTTGTTGCAAGTTCTAGTCGTACTTTTTTGTTAGGAAGTGAATTCTTTTTGAAAAACCTATTCCCAATGGTATAAAATAAACAATGATCAAAAAATCAAAATTAACAAGAAATTAAACAAGTACAAAATAAATTAGAATTATACTTACAATCCAAGCTCTTGAATTTGATCGGCATTATGCCTAATGGGTTTCTTCCTCTTCGATGATGATTCACCATGTTCATCTACAGATGCACCACCAGTTATGTTGTCACCGATAAAACTTCTCTCTATTTCTTCCTCTCCAGGTCTTCCTATCACAACATTAATCAAACTTTCTTTTCTCTCATTCATGTCACTATGACCTTCCATCTTTTATTTCTGAACAAATTTAAGATTGTATCAATTCAACTCAATATCATGCATATGTGATCATATAATACCAGAATTAAGAAAATATTTGGTTCCAAATAATTGCAAATGAAAAGAAACAACATATCAAGATACTAGAACAAGAGAATTATTTGGTTCCAAATATATTGCATAAGGAAGTGAAAAAAATATTTTATTGAAGCAATATATATTCAGAAAGAGTTAAACTCATGTAGTAACATAAATGGAGCGTCTGGTTATCGTGAAAGGTGGTAGTACTTAGTAATTACGAATCTATAGAATAACTCCATTTCCATTACTATATACTTTTTTACCAATGAAGACTTCAAAATTATTTAAAAAATACAAATCAAACTCAAATCACCTATACACATTTGTCATTATAACAAATTTAAGTTAGGTCTTATGCTTTTTAGGAGTGTCTTAAGTCATATCTAAAACATCTAACGCGACGTATAATATAGAAAAAAAATATATCGTATTAGTTAATTATCTATGTTGAGCTTATACCAAATAGAAAAATTAGTGAATATTCACGTAGTCAATTCAAATTTATCTAGGGTTAACACATTATTGTTATTATTGCTTGTCCACAAGAGACAAATTCAGTTGAGACCTATGGATGAACAAAAAGGAGAGAGAAAAGGGTGAATAAAAATAAATCGTAAGTGACAATTTTTCAAGAAAAGGATGGTAGAAAAATCTATTCTAAATTCACACCAAAATGATATTTTAAAAACAGAAAACACTTTTTATCAAAATATTCTTTTTTTCATGAAACCTAAAATTTGAAACCCCATATATTTCAATTTATATTTCATCGTGTCCCTAAAGAAATTTCAAATATCTTTGACTAAAGATGAAAATGAATTTCAAAGATCTAATTAAAGATGAAAAAGAATTTTAAAGATCTCGAAAAAACTCTTTATTTTCGCATCTTAAACTCATGTTGAACTATTTATTATTTTATAAGATGTTCCCCAAAAATATTCCATATATCACAAAAGTTACATTGATAACTTATAAGATCTATAAACCAACAAAAAACAGCCTTGTTAACTCTCCACAGAATAAAAAGCATTAGACTTGGAGATCATTAAAAGTTGATGTTTAGAATGCAGACATACAAGGTATATATGGGGTAATTAATTTAATGAATTTACAAAAATCTTGCAAAATAGGAACAAAAAAGGTAGAAAAGAAATGAAAATTAATTAGCATATAAATTACTTTCATAGAATGACAACACGTCTTGCTTAGTACTTGAAGAAATCAATGGGAAGACTCAAGAATATAACTACTTCATTAACTTAGTGAAGCATTTTTAGAATGGTCTGAAAAATATGATTAGTAGTAGCTATATATACTACAAGTTTTCTCTAGATTGGAAGGAGAAATGAGTCAACTATGAGTTGTTTCCTACTCACTTACCAAAAGATAATGATAAAGATGTTTGACCAATTGATATAATACATAAATATGCCTTTTTAATTAACTTTATTTTATATTTATTTCCTCCAACTTTGACTGTGCACAAGTAGACACTCGAACTTGTATAGAATATATCATATGGAATATCATTACTAGTTATTAAATATTAACTAATTACATATTATTGCATTATGATGGGACGATGCAATGTTATTTTCTCATGAAAAAACATGATTGTTGTGAAAAGTCATTTGTTCATGAAAGAACATGACTCATATGAAAAGTTATTTGATCATGAAAGAACATGAATCTTATGAAAAGTCATCTCTTAACTTCTATAAATATAAATATTCTCTAGAAATAGTCTAAGAAAAATTTGCATGTATAAACATAGGGCTTTGTTGTATTCTGAAGGGATTTGTTTATATTTTTCTCAATATGTATACATGCAATATCTCTTTAAAGAAAGTTATTACACGTCTCAAAGTCTTCTTCTTCTTCAATTTTTATTTCCTATTATTTTTTCTAACAATTACGTTATTGCTCCAAGACATCAATATTTGCTATCAAAAATTTCTATATTAAGATCCTTATAATTCTTCATAGGTGTATAGATTTATACTGGGTGATTTTGTCACAATCTAAAAAATGGACGTGATGACACTTGTCTATCCTTACTAAGACAAATTAGCCTCAACCCAAAAGAATCGAAAGAAATGTAGAAAGATAAAGCAAGAACAAGATAAAAGCAGAAAACTTATTCATTTTATTAATACCCCTGGTTGTTACATGTACAAACCACTAATACATAGGGTTTAGAATAAAGAAATAAGTACAAGTCTCAAGTCTTTATTTCTCAATTAGAATAAAGCATTAAAAGAAGAAATGGAGGGTCCGCCGGGATGACAAGCAACTACCTCTCAACAGGTCCTTGACAAGCCTTAGAAATGGGAGAGAAAGAACAATCATGCTATACTGGGTTCGAAACCTGAACAAGTGTAGAAGCAAGGAGTGAGTACCAACAACACGATACCCAACAAGAAATCTAATAAAATACAAGTTAGAAATCGAGTACTCCTTTCATCCCAATCGAACCTCCTCAAACTAAAATATGCATAGAAATCAGCCCAACCTAAAAGTTCTAGAATACACAACTCACAAGGCTCAATAATAACAATTCAATAGTCACAATTCAACAATCAACACGTATCAAGTACATTAATCTCAATCTCAAGTAGATCAATCACAAGTAACTAGTGCATCAATCACAGTTAACAAATATGTCAAACATAAGCATCAAATCATAATAATCAAACTCTTGCCGAAATCATTTCCCTTCAGAACAATATCATTAATCAGAACCATTTTCCATTGGCTTTATAACCTATAACTAGCCGAAACAATTTTTCATCGTTTTTATATCATATCATTAGCTGGAACCATTGCCCATTGGCGTTGTATCACTAGTCAGAAGCATTTCTCATTGGTTTTGTACCACTAGCCGAAACAATTTCTCTTGAGCTTTGTATCACTAGCCATAACTATTTTTCATTGATTTATATCATATCACTAGCCGAAAGCATTTCCTATCGGCTCTATATCATGTGACTAGTCGAAATCATATTCCATCGACTTTATATCACACGCCTCATCACAGTGTACAACAATCAATGCACATAAGCAAATTAGGTAGCGATCCGAACCGTCGTTATTTAGGAGAGCAAAAATCTGGGAAAATTCTAGGCCATTGTCCCGCCAGGGCGAGCCAGATGCCTCTAGGGAGGCGACGCCAGGGAGGGATAAGTTGGCGCCAGAAAGGATAGGCGACACAAAATGCAAATAATGCAAAATCCTATTTTTTCCTTTTTCCTAAAATACCTAATTTAGTTGTAAAAACACCTTAGAAACCCCCAAAAAGCTGCTGCAAGCCTGGGAAGAAGGAAGATAGAGATTCATAGCATGAAGATGTCAATGGATTGCAAATTTTTGATCAAGATCATCGTCACAAACCCCGGAAAAAACAATCGAAGACCAAAACTCCGTACAGCTGCTTGGCGCCCATGTAGGCTAGGTTTTATAAATTGAGTAGTTATAATTTGTGTTCAATATGTAATATGTGTAAATCAATGGTAGGATTCATGCGTAGGCCTTCGTGCACCGAAAGTTTTGTGGTTGAATCCTAGAAAGAAGCCTTAGATGATGATCTAGGGTTAGGTGATGGTTGTAATTCTATAATTGTGTGATGTATGCTTGTTCTTGCTTCATTATGATACATGTACGCGTATGAATATTGCATTATTGATCACACTTGTTGTAAATGAGATAGATGAATGATGAATGCCAAGAATCATGACTAATTTGTTTGAATTTGAGAATATACTTGTGATTGTGATTGTGGTGTGTTGACTGGATCGGTTGACACGTTCCGGCATAACTAACTTGGATCGGTTGCCACGTTTCGGCATAACTAACTTGGATCGGTTGCCACGTTCTGGCATAATTCTTGGATGGGGTACCACGTTATGGTATGTTAACTGTTTGAGTTTGGGTCCCATGAGATGACCAATGATTTGATGTAATTGTATGCCTTGGGGTTTGTGAAACTGTACCTTCACTACACCATTTTAGGCCTACGGCCACCCCAGTAAAATGTAGCCTAAACTAGCAAAAAGTGTGGCCTTTGATAAAAGGCTACACTTTTGGACTTTAAGCAACACTTTTCCAGGGGCCAAAAGCTAACAACTAAGGCTACGCTTCAAAAGTGTACCAAAAAATGTTTTAGGCAACACTTTACAAGTGTTGTCCAGATTTAGTGTTGTCTTAGGCCTAAAATGGTGTAGTGCGTGTTCGTAATGATAATTGATGTTGCATTTGCCGGAGTTGTTGTATGGTTATTAGGGCTTATGTTGACTGTTCTTCTATATGAGAAAACTTGATATGTACCTTGATGAAAAGTGAACCGGAAAGAACATACCCAACCGGGAGTAGATACGGTAGGAGGGAAGTCAATGTTTCAAGAATGGTTAATATCCGAGAAAAGGGGGTTGTGTGTTGTAATGGCAAGGAAGTGGGCTACCATACGTGATGAAAATGCTTAGACGGATTTCACCTTGGAGAAAGGGATTTGTGTTAGTAGTTAGAAAGCTTGACGTAATGTTCTATGTGGCCTTGGTGGGTTATATCAAGAGGAAGTAAGGGTATGACGCGAGCGGTTAGTGGGTATGCTTATAGTGTATTTGGTGGACTTCTCAATGTGTTAGAATGGTTAGGCTATGATCAAGAACCTAGTAGTAGGTTGATCGATAAGGTGGTTAGTAGTTATAGTAAGGGCGCTAGTGTAATTCTGAGGTATTCAAGAGAGGATAAGGGTGGAGAAGCGAGTGGTTTATTGTATGTTTCTGCCAGTTGATTTCTTATTTTATGCAGTGGGCGTCGGGTTGACCAATGATGCCTACCAATACACATGTTTTGTACTGATACTATTCTTGCTATGTCTTTTGACATAATCTGGATGCAGGTTGGTGATGTTTCATTAGGTAAACACGAAGAAATTCTCCAGCAGCTTCTATCTTCCTTCCGCATGGTGGGAGCTGTATCTTTTATTATCATGTCTAGTTGTACTCTTAGTATCTCTTGTAGCTGTTTAGACTAGATCCTTGGGGGTGTTAATTACTTACAATCCTTAAAACTGATTTTGTTTTAACAGTTCTTATTTATAAAATTTTGTTAGCACATTTTACTTCCGTTTTATTTAATTTACACGTATTGTAGCTATTGGGATGAGAGGGTTCTCCTACTTAGGTGATAGTATGTAGGTGCTCGCACGGCCTAGTGGGTTGGGTCGTGACAAATTCACACCATAAGAAAGAGACAGTAGCTCAAACAATTCAAGTTCACATTCATGCCATCAAAGCATTTCATTAATCAATCAAATAGGGGTCACAACAAGGCAATTCACAAAACAGTATGACCAACCCATAACCTTTTATTTAATCCCCTTTTTATTCATTAAGTTCAATCAAGGGGAACAATGAACTCTTTACGTCATCCCCATTACTCCCAACACACAATAAAGGAAAAATACATGAATCCTACTAGAATACGAGGTTTGGGAGATCACTTACCTTAATTCAACTAACTAGTAACTCAAAACACTTGAGTCTTCTCTCCCACAGTCAATGTCTATAGCCACAAAATTTATAACAAACAAGTATTCACAATAATTTTTCGAAAATAATAATACCCACATCATATACTTTGGAAAACAGGCCAATCAACTCAAAATCTTATTCCGAAAATGAAGTTTGAATATGAAATTTTTTACTTGAAATCATTACCCATGGCATTTGGAATACATTGGTGAAAACCATTTCAAAAAAGGACTTAAAATCAGTTCGCAATCTCCATTTTAGTTTAGAACTCGAGTTCTTGAAAATCTTGTCATTTACCAATCAGAATCCCAAATTTTGATATTAAAATCCATAAATAATCAAAGAGAAATGAAGTTTTAGGATCAAAATTTTTTACCCAAAAGATCTAGCACAAGAAATCTCTTCAAAATCACCTTCAAGAGTTTACCAAGCTCAAAAATAAAAAATAGGACTTAAGCCCCAAAAATAGCAGGTTAAAACACCCCCCTCTGATATAACAAAAACGCCCCTGGGTTTGCAAAATTGAACCCCTTGAAAGTCAGGGTCTTCGCTTTCACGAAGGTCACCAAAGTGACCAACCCTTTGCGATCGTTATGTTCAGGCCACCTGACCTTTCGCTTTCGTGATCATGCCTTCACTTTCATGAAGATCGCGAAAGAGGCCATTCTTTCACAAACGCGAAACACAACAGATTCTAGGCACCAGAAAATCATCCAACTCTGAAAACATCAAAGGATCCTCTGGATTTGTTTGGAACCTCATACACACAAATTATATAAGCAAATCGATTACTCGACGTTTCAAACTCAATGAATATGAGGACTCCTTAATCCAACATCCGTGAAACCACGAGAAACTAACATACACCTAAAAAGACCAAAAGAAACTCGAAATCTCTCAAAAATGAACAAAGACCTCGCCTATCCCTAAAATCATCTACTGAATTCAATAAAATTTTTAGAATTTTGATCCAAGCATCCGAACCCTGAATGTTGACCAAAGTCATTCCAAAGGCTAAATTATCAACAATTTCCAACTTAGGATCTTAAATCCTCAAAAAGACTTCAAATTTGAAACCGACGACTCTCACAGACCATACACTAAAAACCACTTTTACTTGTATCAGACCTTTGAGAAGAATCAAGTTCTTATATCTCACAGTCTCTTCTGTCTCCGAGTTATACTGTGAGTCAGACTCTTCCTTTCATCATGCTTCTTTTTTTGTCAGTGTTGCTGTTGAACTATAACTCTTCTTCTCGCTTTTTACTTGTTTTCTTGATTTTGTCGGAATTATCCTTGATCCATTTCTTTATTCTTGCATTTATGTCCAAACTTATTTTGGATACATGTGTAGAATTCAACTTTTTGTGATAATGCACCTTTGAACCATACTTACTGACTTGTTTCTTCAATCTTTGTAATTCATCAAAACTTCAAAAACCCAACAAATTCCCTCTTTTTGATGATCACAAACAGGGTCGACTCAACAAGATTGGGGGCCTAAAGCCAAACCTTAAAGAAGGGCCCTAATATTTTTTTTTAAATTTTTTTTTCAATATAATAATAATCATGTATATATTTATTTGAAATCTATTTTTCTAGATCTTTTTAGATGTGAAATCATTGATTACTGTTTTCTAATCATTTGTTTTAGTAATTCATTTTCAATTGATAATATAGCTAATGCATTCAATCTCATAATTTTGATCTTAGATAAGATTTTATCAATTTTAGTTTCGAAAAAATTCTTTCGTCCATGGCAATAGTTGCAGGAATTGTTATCATTATTCTATAAGAAATATATGCATTAGGAAAAGAATCAAGTCTTTTTATTTGATTTAGTATTTCCATTAAATCATTATCGTCTACTTGTATTATTTCTCTTAATAATAACTAAAACGAGAATATATATACTTACTAACTAAGAATATCAACAATAACAAAAGTTCAGGAAAAAATATAAAATAAAGGTAGAATAATAAAACCTGGCTCACGAATTTGATAAGTTGATAAAACAATATTGAAATAGTGTTGCGTTCCTTCAATAGAATGATTGCTTGTTGCACTTCTTAAGATTTTGAAGAAGACACTCGAAAGCAAATTTTGTTTTTTTTACACTTGTAAGCAACAATAAATCATTTTTTTTAAGGAGAGAGTTCAATATTAAGGATAAAAATAATAAAATAGAGAACAAAAAATATGAGTATAAGGTAAATAATAATATAAGGTCAAATTTTTAGGAGATAAATATGGAAACAAAATTTCCCACTTAAGGAAATTACTTTCAAAAAATGTTTCATTCCCTTAGAAAAGTGGGGAAAACTAACGGTTATTTTGTTTTTTTATACTTCCTACATGCTTTTTTCAATTTAAAAATACATATAATTTTAAGTAATATATATAGTATTTTTTTTAAAATTGGGCCCCCCCAAAAATATGGGACCCCAAGCGATGGCTTAAGTGGCCTAGTGGTTAAGACGGCCCTGATGACAAACAATGTTACATCCATTTTTACCTGTTAGAAACTAAGCATACCACTACTACGATTAAACACGTTAGTCAAATGGGTTATAAATTTTCACACCCCTTATTTATCTCCTTTTGACATCATTAAAAAGATGATTGTATCCTTTATAGATTGACGAGCATAGATCCTGGTCAAACAAGTCATGGTGTAGATCCTTTCAAATGTACTTTTTGAATTCGAATCGTTCGTCTAACTATATTAGCTTGAAATGGGTGATGTATTACTTGCTCATGTGTTTTAATGTCCTTTAGCAAGTGCAGCCAGGGTATCATAAGTGATATAGGGTTATAAGAGACCTCGAACACTAAGTCAAGTTCAGAACTTTTCTACCAGCTAAGTTTTTCGCATTAGTTCATGCAAAGGTCAACTTCAAATGACCATATATTTATGCATATAAAGAACTGCATGGATCATATATAATCTATCAAATTAAAAGCCAATGAGTCTTCTTTCCAATGCCAGCAAGTTTGCATGAATAGGAGTTTGGATTAAAAGGTTATGCCCACTTTACCGGACACTATCTTTCCGTGTGACTAAGGCAATTTCCCCGCGCTAGTGCACCGAGGCAACATCTATTGCCTTCTTGTGTGGTTGGCTGCGTGCCTGAGATGTTTTACACATGGGTGCATGTATCTGAAGTCTTTAAATAACCCTCCAAAGACGTAGTTCACCACCTTAGTTCATAAATTTACTCTAGAAAGAGAATTTTTTAAGAAACTAAATTCTTCCAAGGTTCATTCATTATCTAAAGTAAGATTTGACCATGGAATTTCATAATGCTTCATCTTAACACCAATTAACATCTTTTTACTCATGTAATCCACAGGCTTTCAAGAAAATCTGCCTCTAAGGATGATGCCACATCCAAGATTCAAAATAGAGGATAGCATGTTATAACTTCAAGGTTCCACCCCACAAGGACCAAGCATGGGTCAATGGGGAAGCACAAAAAAAACTGCACTAAAATAGTGAACCACGCCAGGACCCATGCCTCGTGGATGGGTCCGCGGCTCGTGGTTGGGGGAGTCGTGGATGGCTCAGAACACTCTGACCATGAACGACTGTTGATCAGGAAGGACCGTTGGTCCATCCATGGTCCGTCAGTCGGAGTCTCATGGGTCAGGCCTAGATAGTTAAATTAGGAACTTATAGGTCTTTTCTGATTTTAATTAAATCAATGTGTTGTTGTTTTGCCTAAGTCTAGACCACCTATATAAGTATTTTTCACCCAAAAAAACCCTCATTCAAGTCATTTCCTCAAATCCCAAAAGAAAACCCAAAACTCTTCAAAAAAATTCTCTCTCTAGAAGTTGGAAATATAAGGAAGAAATTGGAGCTAGGTTAATATCAAGTCTGCCAATCATCAAGATTTGGAGGGCAATGTAATCAAGGGATGATGGATTTTCATCCATGGAGTCCCTTAAAATTTCCCCAATTTAATGAAGAATTTCCCAATTCTAGTTAGGGTTTCTTCAAATGTTGTGGGTTATGATGATTGTTGATCCAATTGAGTATATTATTATTGTTTATGATAGAATTAGTAGAATTAAATGTTTTTAGAGTTAAATTACATATACCCATGCCTATTCCACGATTCTAACCTAAAATTGATATAATTGGGTTGATTTTATGAAGGAAAACTTTATGGGTTTAGGCTTGTCCTTATAGGATTGAGGAATTATGACTAGAATTGCTTTAGAATGAAGCTTAGATGATGATCATGAGATATAGGGCTTTGAGAGTAAATCTTATGATATGAATTGTTGGTAGTTGATGTTCTTGTTGAGGAATAGATACTTTCCATATGAATTGCTTAATTATGAATGTGAAAGATTTACTCACATGAATGATTCTAGGTTGAAAGGATTGCTCACCTAAAATGAATCTAGACTAAAATCTTATGTAATTGATGAGGCTAGAGGAAATTACCATTGACCTCCACAAGTAAGGATATGAGGTGATTCCAATACTGCTTAGAATTGAACAAGAGGTGAGTCCCCACATTCTTACTATGATGAATGGACATGGAGGCGAGTACCCATGCTCCTTATGAAATGATGTAGAGGCGAGTACTCGTGTCATATGATGAAATTGTAGAGGCGAGTACCCGTGATCTAAAAGTAAGTAAGGTAAGAGGCGAATACCCATTAGCCTTTGTAAGTTAGTCAAAGAGGCGAATCCCAATTATCCTTTCTAAGTTAGTTAAAGAGGCGAATCCCCATGTCTTTAAAAGTAAGTATAAACGATATGATTATGTTGTGAAGAATGAATATCTTGGATTGTTGTGTGCTTGATATACCTTCCATGAGGTAAGTGGACTAGAGGTGGATGACCCAAGTCTTGACTAAGGCTATGTAAGGTTGCTTGAGAAGTACTCCTTTCTTATTATTATGTTGATTTATGTACATTGATTATGCTTATGGTTTGTATTGACTAACCATGATGTTTATGTTGTTTTTGCTAGCTATCACATTTAGTACATTCTTGTACTAACTCATACTCTTACCTACATTCTTATCAAATGTAGGGTCTGAGGTTCCCGATTCACACACATGTGACTAGGTTCTTAGTTGATCAAGGAAGTGAAGCTTTGGTGAGTCCTTATTGTATTCGAGGATTGGGTCACACCTTTATCTCTTTTATGTCTTTCTTTTCATGTTGAACTATTGTATGGGCTGCATCCCAAGATTTTTATCTTTTATGTTAGATGGTTTAAGACAATGATGTTTGACTTCTACTCGTTTTATAAAAGACTTTGATCTTGTTGAAAAGTTATAAATTTCCGCACCTTTTCTATTACTTTGTGTTATGGTATGCTAAGTGGCTTGTATGAGGCCTCTCAGGGTCTTATACACCTTGTTAGATCTAAGGGTACTCCTGGGTCGTGACAAACTTGGTAATCAGAGCACAAGGTTTAGAATGGTTCTAGGATGTCTTAAGCCACGTCTAGTAGAGTGTTGTTCATAAGTGTGATGCGCGCCACATTTATTAATGAGAGCCTATTAGATGTTTAGGAAACTTTACTTCTTCATTTCTCTAAGTCGTTCCATGGAATTTAACTGTATAATTTCTTCTCTTAATCTATGCCCGATGGTTTTCAGGATTTGACTTATAGAAGGGCTACAAAAAGGATGGACGGAGACAATGTTGATCAAAATGTTCCTCCTCAAGTTCCTCCCCAAGGTCATCCTCAAGCATTGATTACCAACGTTGAGGAAGACCCTCAAGAGTTTATCGACGAGGTCTACAAGATACTTGCTATTATGGGTGTGACTTCGGTAGAGAAAGTGGAACTAGCCTCTTACCACCTCAAATGGGTTGCTCAGATTTGGTTCAATCAGTGGAAAGAGGCAAGGTTAGTGGAAGCGGGTCCCATAGAATGAGAAAGGTTCAAAAGTGCTTTTCTTGGAAGATTCTCCCCTCTACATATGAGAGAAACCAAGGTACTTGAGTTCATAAACCTTAGGCAAGGAAATATGAGTATAAAGGAATACGCCTTGAGGTTCACTCAACAATCCAAGTATTCTCCTTTCATTGCGGCTAATTGTAGGGCCAAGATGAGTAAGTTTGTGTCGGAAGTTTCCGACATGGTAGTCAAAGAGTGTCGCACTACTATGCTTGTCCATGACATGGACATTTCTCTCCTTATGGTGCATGTCCAATAAATTGAGGAAGAAAAGCTCAAGGAAAGATCTAGATAGGCAAAGAGAGAGAGTGGATGATGGTAACAATTCATATTCTAGGTCCGGTGGACGGGGTCATTCAAGGTTTCGGCAAAAGTTCTCCGGGAAAGGTTCTACTAGTGCTCCTTCAAGGCCTAATAATGAGAGGGTGTCTAACCCAAAACCTCAAGGATATGGTAATAGGTCTTCAATTCCTACTTGTGCCAATATGGTAGAAATCATGAAGGGAAGTGCTTAGCGGGGTCCAATGCTTGCTTTGGTTGTGGGAAGACGGATCACAAAATAAGGAATTGTCCTTCGTTTGCTAAGAATGATGGAGATATTCATCATAGGGCTCAACTGTACCCTTCATCCGGTCCAAGTGGTTCGGGTGCAAGTGCTCCTAAGAAAAACTGTTTTTATGCTCTCCAAACTAGAGGTGATCAAGAAAGTTCCCTGGATGTAGTGGCTGGTATGTTAAAAAACTTTCCATATAGATGTGTATTCTTTATTTGATCTGGGTGATACTTTGTCCTTTGTGACCCCTTATGTAGTTATGAGATTTGATATGCTTCCTGATGTGTTGGTGGAACTTTTTTTCTGTCTCTACCCCTGTTGGTAATTCGGTGGTGGAAAAGAGGTTTTATAGGAGATGTCTCGTTTCCTTATCCCATAGAGTTACTCTTGTTGATATGATAGAGCTTGACATGATAGATTTTGATGTTATCTTAGGTAGGGATTGGTTGCATTATTGTTACGCCTCTATTGATTATAGGACTAGAGTAGTCAAATTTCAGTTTTGAAATGAGCTTATCCTTGAGTGGAAGGGGGAATTCTATGCCAAGAGGTCAATTTGTTTCGTACCTAAAAGCTAGGAAAATGATTTCGAAGGGTTGTGCCTACCATATAGTGAGGGTGACAGATGTGGAGTCCGAAATTCCTATTCTTTTGTCGGTCCTAGTTGTATTAAAGTTTCTGGACGTCTTCCCCGATTATTTACCTGGTATTCCTCCTGAAAGGGATATAGATTTTGGGATGGAACATCTCCCCGATAACCAACCTATCTCTATTCCTCCTTATAGAATGGCTCCGACAGAACTTAAGGAGTTGAAGGATCAGTTAAGGGACTTATTGGATAAGGGTTTCATCCGACCGAGCATCTCTCCATGGGGTGCTCCGGTGTTGTTGGTGAGGAAGAAAGATGGATTGCTCCGTATGTGTATTGATAATCGGCAGTTGAACAAGGTAACCATCAAGAACAAATATCCTCGCCCAAGAATAGATGACTTATTTGATCAACTTCAAGGGGAAAGTTATTTCTCAAAAATTGATCTCTGATCGGTTCATCACCAATTGAGGGTGAAATTAAAAAGATATTCCGAAAACAACTTTTAGAACCCAATATGGTCATTATGAGTTTTTTGTTATGTCCTTTGGTTTGACTAATTCCCCGGCGGTGTTTATGGATTTGATGAATAAGGTGTTTAGACAATACCCGGATATGTTTGTAATTCTTTTCATAGATGATATTTTGATCTATTCGAGAAGTCAGAATGAGCATATTGATCATTTGAGGTTTGTGTTGCAAATCCGTAAGGAAAGACAACATTTTGCTAAGTTTAGCAAATGTGAGTTTTGGCTAAGGTCTGTGGCTTTCCTAGGCCACATCGTTTCATGTAAGGGTATTAAGGTAGATCCTATTAAGATAGATATAGTCAAGAGTTGGCCTAGACCTCTATCAGCAACAAACATTAGAAGCTTCTTGGGTTTGGCCGGTTACTATAGAAGATTTGTTAAGGGGTTTTCCTCCATTACCTCTCCATTGACGGCTTTTACTCAAAAGAATGCCAAGTTTATATGGTCCGAAGCTTGTGAGAAAAGTTTCCAAGAGTTAAAAGATAGACTTACTTCTGCTCCGGTGTTGACCTTACCGGAAGGTACGAATGGCTTCGTAGTATATTGCGACGCCTATAGAGTTGGATTGGGATGTGTTATTATGCAAAATGGTAAGGTGATTGCGTATGCTTAAAGGCAACTAAAGGTTCATGAGAAGAACCATCCTACCCACAACCTTGAATTAACGGCGGTGGTATTTGACTTAAAGATTTGGAGGCATTATTTGTATGGTGTACATGTGGATGTTTTCATTGACCACAAAAGTTTGCAATATATGTTTACCCAAAAAGATCTAAATCTTCGCCAAAGGAAGTGTCTTGAGTTATTGAAAGATTATGATTTGTGTGTTCTCTATCACCTCGATAAAGCAAATGTGGTGGTAGATGCCCTTAGTCGGTTATCCATGGGTAATCTTGCACATGTTGATGATGAAAGAAAAGAGTTGGCTTGAGATTTTCATAGGTTGGCCCGATTGGGAGTTAGACTAGTGGATTCCTTCAAGGGTGGTGTTATGGTCCATAATGGGTCTGTATCGTCTTTTGTAGCCGATGTTAAGGCAAAGTAATGACTTGATTCGACTTTTGTAGAATTGAAAGAAACGGTACTTAAAAAGTCCGTTAAGGCTTTCTCCCAATGGGGAGATGGTGTCCTAAGGTACTAAGGTCGTTTGTGTGTTCTAAATGTTGATGAATTAAGGGAACAAATCTTAGCAGAAGTGTCACGCCTCGATCCTACACCCTGGGCGGGACAAGTAATCAAGAACCGTTGCTGGCCCCAAGCGATCCTTTGGCCTGGCTTACTAAGTCAGCGGACGACTTTAAGCATTACGAAAAGAACTCAAATGCAGGATAATTCAACTGTCTCAAACTAAACTCATAATGTTTTATAAATAAACATTTAACTTAGCCAAAGTGGCAACTCAACTATGAACATAAGCCAATAACAAGGTAAAGACTAATGAACTAATTTACTGTCTATCTATGAAGCCTCTAAAACTGAGATGGATGTCGGGACAAGACACACAACATTTTAATGAAATAAAATACTGAAAGTAATAAAAGGGATCCTACGGAAAGCAAGAAGGCTCACCACCAGACTCTGAGTGCTCAACTGGATCAATGATGTGCTGGATGCTAATCATGGTTACCTGTGTCTGCATCATAAAATGATGCAGGCCAAATGGCATCAATACATTGAATGTACGAGTATGCGAGGGGAATAATAAACATAACATAAGCTTGAAAGTAATTTGAAAGAAACACTTACCTTGACTTTACTCAACTCATGAACAACTTAACTCAATATAAAGCAATATATAGAAAGCCTTTCAAACAGTAAAAAACAACTTGTTTCGTTCAAGAAAATGCAATAACAAACTCAACTTTCCACATATCATAAAGTAATATAGTTAATGTGGGAGTGTCTCTAACCGACAACCACAACTATGAGCCTAAGTGGTGATACATCATCTTGCCCAAGCTGCCAGAACAGTCCTATACTTTGCCGTTATATAGAACGCCTTAACTAAGTGGATCCACTATTCTATGCTAAAAGCACTTAAGGAATCATCTAAAAAGTATGATCCTTTTAACCCATGATAGCTACATGGTTTATGGAGATGTGAGTTATCTGAACTCAAACTCGTCCCCATATCGGCGCTCAATACTACTCCTAAAATACTCGGCTCATATGTTTAAAAAACATAACTTCTTTCTATGGTTTGAGATAATTACTCAAAACTTAGCTTAAAAACTCTCTTGGAATCGATTTTCCCTTTCTTGCTCAAATGTGAAAACATTTACCGTTTAACTGAAAACTAGCTCAAAGGCTCTTTTGGAAATAAAGGTTTCCTTTCTTCTTCAAATGTGAAAATAGTTTACTCTTTGGGAATACATAGCTTTTCATCCATGGATTCTTCCATTCATGGAGTCCTCTAGAATTTCCACAATTTAAGGAAGAATTCCCCAATTCTAGTTAGGGTTTCTTCATATGTTGTGGGTTATAATGATTGTTGATCCAATTGAGTGTATTATGATTGTTTATGATATAATTAGTAGAATTACATGTTTTTAGAGTTAAATTACATGTACCCATGCCTATTCCATGATTCTAACCTAAAATTGATATAATTGGGTTAATGTCATGAAGGAAAACTTTGTGGATTTAGGCTTGTCCTTATAGGATTGAGGAATTATGATTAGAATTGCTTTAGAATGAAGCTTAGATGATGATCATGAGATACTTCCCACTTGAATTGTTGGTACTTGATGTTATTGTTGAGGAAGAGATACTTCCCACTTGAATTGCTTAATTATGAATATATGAATGTTAAAGGTTTACTCACATGAATGATTCTAGGTTGAAAGGATTGCTCACCTAAAATGAATCTAGACTAAAAGCTTATGTAGTTGATGAGGCTAGAGGCAATTACCTTTCACCTCTATAAGTAAGGATATGATGTAATTCCAATACTCCTTAGAATTGAACAAGAGGTGAGTCCCCACGTTCTTACTATGATGAATGGACATGGAGGCGAGTACCCATGCTCCTTATGAAATGATGTAGAGGCGAGTACCCATGTCCTATGATGAGATTGTGGAGGCGAGTACCCGCAATCTAAAAGTAAGTAAGGTAAGAGGCGAATACCCATTAGCCTTTTTAAGTTAGTCAAAGAGGCGAATCCCAATGTCTTTAAAAGTAAGTATGAACGATATGATTATGCTGTGCAGAATGTATAGCTTGGATTGTTTCATGCATGATATGCCTTCCATGAGGTAAGTTGACAAGAGGCGGATGGCCCAAGTCTTGACTAAGGTTATGTAAGGTTTCTTGAGAAGTACTCCTTTCTTATTATTATGTTGATTTATGTACATTGATTATGCTTTTGGTTTGTATTGACTAACCATGATGTTTATGTTGTTTATGCTAGCTATCATATTTAGTACATTCTTGTACTAACTCATACTCTTGCCTACATTCTTATCAAATATAGGGTCCGACGTTCCCGATTCGCACTCTTGTGTCTAGGTTCTTAGTGTATCAAGGAAGTGAAGATTTAGTGAATCCTCATTGTATTCGAGGATTGGGTCACCCCTTTATCTCTTTTATGTCTTTCTTTTCCTGTTGGACTATTGTATGTGCTATGTCCCAAGATTTTTTTCTTTTATGTTATATGGTTTACGACAATGATGTTTGACTTCCGCTCATTTTATAAAAGACTTTGATTGTGTTGAAAATTTATAAATTTATACACCTTTTCTATTACTTTATGTTATGGTATGCTAAGTGGCTTGTATGAGGCTTCTCAGGGTTTTATACCCCTTGTTACATCTAGCGGTACTCCTGGGTCGTGACAAACTTGGTAATCAGAGCACAAGGTTTACAATGGTTCTAGGATGTCTCAAACCATGTCAGTAGAATCTTGTTCATAAGTGTGAAGCGCGCCACCTTTATGAATGAGAGGCTATTAGATGTTTAGGAAACTTTACTTCTTCACTTCTCTAAGTCGTGCCATGGAGTTTAAATCTATAATTCTTTCTCCTAATTTGTGCCTGATGGTTTTCCCGATTTGACTAATAGAAGGGTTACAAAAAGGATGGAGGGAGACAATATTGATCAAGAGGTTCCTCTTCAAGTTCCTCCCCAAGCTCATCCTCAAGCTCTGATTACCGAAGTTGAGGAAGACCCACAAGAGTTTATCGACGAGGTCTAAAAGGTACTTGCTATTATGGTTGTGAATCCGATAGAGAAGGCGGAACTAGCCACTTACCACCTCAAAGGGGTTGCTCAGATTTGGTTCAATCAGTGGAAAGAGGCAAGGCCAGTGGAAGCAGGTCCCATAGAATGGGAAAGGTTCAAAAGTACTTTTCTTGACAGATTCTCCCCTCTAGATATGAGAGAGGCCAAGATACTTGAGTTCATCAACCTTAGGTAAGGAAATATGAGTATAAAGGAATATGCCTTCACTCAACTATCCAAGTATGCTCCGTCTATTGTGGTGGATTGTAGGGCCAACATGAGTAAGTTTGTGTCGAAATTTTCCGACATGGTAGTCAAAGAGTGCCGCACTGCTATGCTTGTCTATGACATGGACATTTCTCTCCTCATGGTGCATGTCCAATAAATTGAGGAATAAAAGCTCAAGGAAAGATCTAGAAAGGCAAAGAGAGAAAAAGTGGATGGTAACTATTCATATTCTAGGTCCGGTGGACAGGGTCGTTCAAGGTTTCGGCAAAAGCTCTTCGGGAAAGGTTCTACTAATGCTCCTTCAAGGCCTAATAATGAGACGTTGTCTAACCCAAAACCTCAAGGAGATGGTCATAGGTCTTCAATTCCTACTTGTGCTAAATGTGGGAGAAATCATGAAGGAAAGTGTTTAGCGGGGTCCAATGCTTGCTTTGGTTATGGGAAGATGGATCACAAAATAATGAATTGTCCTTCATTTTCTAAGAATGATGGAGATGTTTATCATAGGGCTCAACCCTATCCTTCATCCGGTCCAAGTGGTTCGGGTGCAAATGTTCCTAAGAAAAACTGTTTCTATGCTCTACAAACTGGAGATGATCAAGAAAGTTCCTCGAAAGTGCTGACTGGTATGTTAAACGTATTCCATATAGTTGTGTATGCTCTACTTGATCTCGGTGCTACGTTGTCCTTTGTGACCCCTTATGTAGCTATGAGATTTGATATGCTTCCCGATGTATTGTTGGAACCTTTTTTCTGTCTCTACCCATGTTGGTGATTCGGTGGTGGCAAAGAGGGTTTATAGGAGATGTCTCATTTGCTTATCCCATAGAGTTACTCTTGTTGGTTTGATAGAGCTTGGCATGATAGATTTCGATGTTATCTTGGCTAGAGATTGGTTGCAGTATTGTTACGCCTCTATTGATTGTAGGACTAGAGTAGTCAAATTTCAGTTTCCAAATGAGCCTATCCTTGAGTGGAAGGAGGGAAATTCTATGCCTAGAGGTCAATTTGTTTCTTACCTAAACGCTAGGAAAATGATTTCGAAGGGTTGTGTCTACCATATAGTGAGGGTCAGGGATGTGGAGTCTGAAACTCCTATTCTTTAGTTGGTCCCAGTTGTGAAAGAGTTTCTGGAAGTCTTCCCCGATGATATATCGAGTATTCCTCCCGAAAGGGATATTGATTTTGGGATTGAACTTCTCCCCGACAACCAACCTATCTCTATTCCTCCTTATAGAATGGCTCCGACAAAACTTAAGGAGTTGAAGGATCAGTTAAAGGACTTATTGGATAAGGGTTTCATCCGACCGAGAATCTCTCCATGGGCTACTCCGGTGTTGTTTGTGAGGAAGAAATATGGATCGCTCCGTATGTGTATTGATTATCGGTAGTTGAACAAGGTAATCATCAAGAACAAATAACCTCTCCCAAGAATAGATGACTTATTTGATCAACTTCAAGGGGCAAGTTATTTCTCAAAAATTGATCTCCGATCGGGCTATCACCAATTGAGGGTGAAATTACAAAGATATTCCAAAAACAACTTTTAGAACCAAATATGGTAATTATGAGTTTTTGGTTATGTCCTTTGGTTTGACTATTGCCCCGGCGGCGTTTATGGATTAGATGAATAGGGTGTTTAGACAATACCCGAATATGTTCGTAATTCTGTTCATAGATGATATTTTGATCTATCCGAGAAGTGAGAATGAGCATATTGATCATTTGAGGTTTGTGTTGAAAATTCTTAAGGAAAGACAACTTTTTGCTAAGTTTAGCAAATGTGAGTTTTAGCTAAGGTATGTGGCTTTCCTAGGCCACATCGTTTCAAGTAAGGGTATTTAGGTAGATCCTATTAAGACAGATGCAATCAAGAGTTGGCCTAGTCCTCTATAACCGACAGAAAATATGTAACACCACTAAAATACTAGACCTACTCTTGCATGTCGATGCTTCATTTCTTAATTACTACAATATGTTTTACTCTTATTTTGGGAACTTGAAATTTTGTGATATTTGCAACCTTGCTTAAAATAAATTGTGCTCGTAATTTAAGGTTTTGTATGGGGGTATTTACGTAATTTTTCTAATTAAAATTTCATATGGATTGAAAGTGTTGGTATCAATTATATACATATAGGTGTATTTGTATACATTTTGGGCAACACTGATATACCGTGAGTTTACGGTATTTCTAATACATTTCACTTACAGGTTGTGTGTGTCTAGGGCTCTTTTATATTGGTTTTTATGTGTTTTTATCATGTTTTGCAGGAAAGGTGTTCAGGCGCGAAAGTTTAGAGACAGCTGAAGGAAGTGCAGAAAAAAGGGCATCCACGGAGGTGATCTACGGACCGT
>NW_006239514.1:50708-50821 GCF_000226075.1 Solanum tuberosum | reverse complement strand
GGCCTACAATCTTGATGAAGTCTGAGTAATCAAGACAGCTGCGTCGTGCCGCGATATTAAATCAAGCGCTGCTTGGGAGGCAACCCAAGATGTACAATCTGGCCAACGATAGA
>NW_006239514.1:50205-50493 GCF_000226075.1 Solanum tuberosum | reverse complement strand
TAGAAAATGGTCTGGTGCAGAGGTCTACGGAGCCCATCGACGGTCCGTCGTTTAACTCATGGACCGTGGATGGTGTCCGTAGATCCCAGGTAAGCTTCTAAATTTTTCTTAAGTTTTAAGTGTATGAGTGATCTACGGTCCCGATCTACGGACCGTAGACGGGGTCTCGTGAGTCTATACCTCAGGCTTTCTGACCCGACCCGAATTCCCCCATTTAAAAAAAAAAAACCCTTTTGTTTTAAACCATTCCCATTCCCTCCATTACTCCCACAACCGTCTCTAACGTTC
>NW_006239514.1:47260-48737 GCF_000226075.1 Solanum tuberosum | reverse complement strand
AAAATAAAAGATGGCCCGACTAATTCAAGAGGAGCGCAGAGTCCTCACAGGGAGCTTGCATACGGTTTCAGATATTCACCGGCTGTTCAAACTTCACAAGTGTGACTGTATGGCTCGAGACCCAGGGACGTATAGCGAGGAGATTTTTCGGGAGTTCTATGCTTCCTATGCTGCCACTCTCCGCGGTTCCATTTCCAAGCGGTCAAAGCCACTAGTTCAGGCTCCGCTCACTTTCACCCTGGTTCGAGGGTGTCCGATTGACATTTCACCCGCTACTATTAGCCGTTTTCTCTACGGTCCTACCACGGGGCACTCTTGGTCTACCAACACGTCAGAGTTTGATTAACGCTGGGACATCGTGCGGAGTGGTGCTTTTCAGAGGAATGCTGAGCAGCGAGAGGCTGTTATACTATGGCTGGCCAGGTACATTGCTGCGGATGGCGAGCGGGCTGTTAATAAGAGGCTTGATGCCTTCGAGTTGAGAGTTCTCGAGCGATAAGCCCCGGCTACAGATGTATCTACGTTACAGGCTGATTTAGCTAGCCTCCGGACTGACGTTGATGCTATTCTTGTTGCACCTTCAGTTGAGACTCAGGCTGCTCCTACTGCACTGGCTGATGACACAGTGCTAGATGCTCTATTCTGTGGGACCGCTGAGGAAGGGCTTGCACCGACACATGCCAAGGGCAAGCGTCACCGGTCTCATCGCACAGAGGAAGAGAAAAGCTCACAAAAGACAGCGTCGGCAGGAGAAGGAAGCTAGGAGGGCTTCGATTGCAGACGAAGAGTTGCGCCAGCAGAGGGTGCGTGAGAGAGCTGTCGGGGCATCGAGCTCTGCCCCCAGTTGCAGAGGTTCAGCCTATTTTGAGGGGCGTTCTGAGCACCACTGATGGTGCGGAGCGGTTGATTAGAGAGCACTACTGAGGGTGCTAGGATTGCTGAGGTGGGCACTACTGAGGGTGCCCCCCCTGATGTTCCAGCAGGCTCCGGGAAACCAGACCCCCCTGTTTGTTGATTATTCGCCGGCGCTTTGCGCCACAGGTTTGCTTCACTCAAATCCATTCTCTTTTACTGTCTATGTATGCATTGTGGACAATTGCATCTAATTTTGTTGGGGGTGGGGTAAATGGATTGTGAGTGATAGGGTGAAATCTGAGTAACCCAACTCATGAATCCTTCCTTGCGGTTTTCTTGCCTGTGTTCTTTTCCCCCAAGAGACTGTTTAATTTTTGTTGAACCGGCATGTCTTAGGATTGTATATGTAGAAGCATGATACGGAATGAAGCATGATAGCTTACAAAATGATACCCGTCAGATTCTGGGTTGTATGCTAGAGGTAGGCTACGATTAGTTAATTGTGTTGGCTCTGAGTATGACATAGTAACAATCGACCTTATAACATGACTAGACCTGAAACTTGAACTGGGTAATCTTCTGATAATCTGATAATGAAACTATGTGCCAAGAGTGAGTGAGA
>NW_006239514.1:46250-46776 GCF_000226075.1 Solanum tuberosum | reverse complement strand
AAACGTGAGGAAAGGATGTGACCTGTTAAAAGCGAAAGGAAAAATAAAATAAAAAGAAAATGAGCTACAAAGTCTAAAGTCACATCCGTGGTTGAAGAAAATCAAGGAAAAGAAGGTAAAGTAATAATATGACAAAAATAGGGCAAAGAAGAGGTTAAAAGCCTAGTGTAATGACAAGGAGGGCAGAAAGTCACTAAGCAGTACCCAAATGTACCACACCTGACCCTGAGCCTACGTTACAAGCCAATAAAGTCCTATAGTGATCCTAGAGTCTAGTTTGGAGAGTCTAAGCAGTGAAAATAAGGGCAAGCTTATGGCAGTAAGAACTAACTGTATTTGAAATTACTTCTGAGCGTGAGTGTTGAATAAATCCTTGTACCATGAATGAAATTAAATTTTTGCAAAACAAAAAAAAAAGAAAAAAAAGAAGAAGAGAGGATTTTGTTTGAAGTAAGGGCACTAGTTACATCATCGGAAAGTTGGTACCTGGGTGACAGTGAGAAGGTGTCTGTTGTGTGTCAGTTGG
>NW_006239514.1:41391-45972 GCF_000226075.1 Solanum tuberosum | reverse complement strand
CTTACAAGTTGTGTGTGTCTATGGCCTTTTTATATTTTTTTTTTTGTGTTTTTATTCAGTTTTGCAGGAAAGGTGTTCAGGCGCAGAAGTTTAGAGACAGCTGAAGGAAGTGCAGAAAAAAGGGCATCCACGAAAGTGATCTACGGACCGTAGATCCATTCACGGTCTGTAGGTTATGACCGTAGATCAGCAGGCATGGCAGTGAGGACAAATCAGGGAAATCTGACCAAGTGTGGAACCACGGTGCCCATTGACGGTCTGTAGACTGATCTACGGACCGTACTGTTGATTAGTAGAGTGATACTGCGAGGGTTCCAGTACCTGATTCTTGAAGATTCTAAGTATGGAGCTACGGAGGGGATTGACGGACCGTAAGTCGATCTACGGTCCGTACTGCGGGTCCGTCATTTGCTTCAGAGAAGCTGATTTGTGGATGCTTAAATATTTTCTAAGTCCCGAGTGACGGAAGGGACTTACGGACCGTAGATCCATCGACGGTCCATAAGTCGGTCTCGTGATTGAAGACGCGTACCTGAACAAAACTTTCCTTAATTTGTTTCCTTTTTTATTTAGGACTTGTTTTCTATAAATAGGACATGTAAACCTCATTTTTGGGGGTTAGACATTATTATTCTAGTTTTACTTTGTAACTTTGGAGATTAGTTTGCAACCCTAGCAATTATTGATTTCCCAAATTCGGTTTGAAGATTTTGGCTTTGCAATTCCAGTTAAAATTCTGGGTTTCTTATTCTCTTTAGGTAAGTTCATGATTTCTTCATCTACAATTATGAATTGTGTTCTTGCCAATATGACTAACTAAATTCACAACTAGGGTTGTGGGAACCATGATCGATTAACAAAGTATGAATAGTAAATAAGCAATTCTTGACTAATATTTTGCATGCATTGATAATTCTTTCGTTTAGAAGTCTTTTTAACGGTGGCCAACGTTAGAACTCGCCTTGTTACTACTTGCCGGACCAAGGAGGTAATTAACAAGAAAAGAATTATCAACATAGATTTAGTGTGATACTATCTAATAGGCTAGTGTCGATTGGTGCGAAGTAATAACTAAGCCAAACATCGATTATGATGTCTAATATGAGGTAAAGGTAAGGGTTAGTAAATTATACACACGTAGCCGGACCAAGGTGCGGGGTGAAATTCTCTAGATGCCGGACCAAGGATTTAGAGATACCTAACTTATCACTTTGCATGTAATACACTAGAAAAGGATTGCTATGACTAGGATTACTGCGTTACAAGATTGTGGGGAACACATATACCCTAGTTACTTCTCTTATCTTGATAACAACCAAAGTTGAGTTTGATTATTGATTACTTATTAAGTTCTTACTATTTGTTTTACACAAACACAACCCCCCTTTTATTATCTGTTTCTGGAAATAACTTGACTAATTGAATATAATTGTTAGTTAAAGTAAAGTCTAAACCATTTTCCTCGTGGGATCGATCCCAACCTACAAGTTGGGTTCTTTACTTGATAACGATCGCTTATACTTCCTTAGAGAGGTGTAATTTGAGCGTATCAAAGCATCACTCTTAAGACTATTTTTATCACACCTCCTCTTATGATTTTCATTTGGAACTAAAGTCCAAGAACCTAAGAACATTTTCTAACCAGTTGTTCATCAAAATCACAAGAGAAAACCTTGGTCCTTCTAGCTGGAAGTCGAGACTTCCTACCTTTTGGTGAGTAATCAAAACTTGTTTTTTTAGCTGAGTAGTGTTTATTACTTTTAGAATTTCTCGTTCTGTATAACTCCTTTTTTGGTGAATAAATATGATTTGGAAAGCTGATTCATATACCTACAACTCTTCTGTTTATGGTAAAGTCTAATTTAGCTTTTATGACTACGAAATAAGGGACGCAACATATGACATGTTCTGTCCAGATTCTGGAATTTGAAATCTTGTATGTTCAACTGTTAGTGTTTTGATTATATCTTTTTGTACAAAGCGTATTTTGTGGTGATTCTTGATTATTTGCAAGCTTAAGAGATGTACCTACATCTTTTATGAAGGATATAAATTCCATTTTGGCCGTTTTCTGTTTCAAATCTAAGTTGCGACATGGAGTGCTTTTATTGGGCAGAATTTCTATTTTGGAGTATAGTCGTATTTGTACAGGCTAGGCTTACTGTCGATGATAACCCTGTGTTACGCCATCATTATTGAGCTACTAGAAAGTAAATAAGTTATTGAATTCATTTTTTTAATGTTGTATATCCTCGTGTACGAGTTGAAGACTTTAATACGCTGGTTGGTCAACGATTTGAACTCGTGAAGTTGTGTTGGACTATTTTTTGCTAAAGAACTAAGGTTTGTGTATAAACTTATACTTGTACTCTTTTTACCTGCTGGTATATCTGAAAGTTATCTTGGTACCTTGGTTACATCTTGTCACTTTGCATTGTCGTATTGGTATTCTTCAATACATTAAAGACGCTTGTGTAACTCGCCCACTTGTACGGATTGTTTGATCACTTGGCACTCTTGTTGGGACCTTGTCCTTCTTGTGGCTGTGACTTTGTCACTCTTGGCATGCCTCTTGATTCGGATCATTTACCATCTTGACTCTGGATTTTTAGTCCGTCTTAAGAATGGAAGTTGTCGTGAAGACATGAGGTACATATTTGGCGAGCCTTGTTATTGAACCTCTTGGAAATTTGTGCTATGAGCGTTCTTGACATTTGGATCTTTAAATATAAAACTTGATACTCTTTGTATATTGTTTACTTGATTTATTTGTTATGTTCAATTATGCTGCCCTTGACTTGAGAATGATAACTTGGTGAATTTGAGGGCTCCAAACCTATAGTTTTTACAGCACTAAGCTATATGCTTAGCGATAGTTGTTTCTATCGTAGGGGTTGTTCGAGATGATGCTTGAAGCTAGCCATTGGAGATGGATGTTTTGAGAGCCTTAAGGAAGACCACATTTGCATATAGGCATCTATATTTTGTATAAACCTTGGGACTTGTACATATTCTATGTGTTGTATATTTACATGGGATTTTGAGGGTTGATTTGATCATGTCACCACAAATTGTAATATAAATATGGTTATATGTTTTGTTCTTTTTGGGGTGTGTAAACCCAAGTCTTGTAATATCCTAAATCTACTATTACTTTCGAATGTTTTTGTGAAGCAGGAGCAGGCTGATTTCGATACTCGAAAGATTGTAATATTCTTGTTATTTCATCCTTGATTGTGAGGATATTATATATACATGAAAAGCTCGTCGGTTATTTGCTTAAATTACTTTTCGGAGGTCATTATGCATCTAATCCCTCTGCTAGATTAAAATCAGTATGCCCTCGTTAATCGCTTTTGATTGTCACAAGTATAAGTTAAGTCTCTTTAAAAAGGGTCGCTACACAATAGAAGCTTCTTGGGTTTGGCCGGTTACTATAGAAGATTTGTTGAGCGGTTTTCCTCCATTACTTCCAAACATGTGCAGTAAATTGTGCACCTCTGTCTGAAATAATGGAGACCGGAACCCCATAAAGTCTAACCACCTCTTGAATATACAACTTAGCATAATCTTTTGCTGAATGGGTAGTCTTATCGGCAAAAAGTGAGCTGATTTTGTCATTCTATCGACAATCACCCAAATAGAATCATGTTGCATGCGAGACCTTGGCAAACCTGTGATGAAGTCCACATTGATCATCTCCCACTTCCATTCTGGAATCTCTATATTCTGAGCCAAACCACCAGGCCTTTGATGCTCTACTTGTACTTGTTGGCAATTTGGACACTTGGCAACAAATTCTACAATGCCCTTCTTCATACTGCTCCACCATTACACTTCTCTCAAATCGCGATACATCTTTGTGGAACCCGGATGAATAGAATATCCGGAGTTATGAGATTTTTCCATTATCCACTCTTGGAGTTCATCCACCCTTGGTACACACAACCTACCTTGATCTCTCAATACACCATCTCCCCCTTGTTCAAAATCCATTACTTTTTGCTTGTGCACATTTGCCTTCAATTCAAGCAAAATGGGATCTTGGTCTTGCTTTTCTTTCACTTCTGGCACCAATGAAGATTCAACCCCTTTCATCACCACTACTCCTCCTTCTGTGGAATCCATTAATCAAACTCCTAAGCATGCAAGTCTGTGCACATCTTTTGCTAACTCTCTCTTGTCTTCCTCAACATGAGCGGTACTAGTCATAGACATCTTGTTCAAGGCATCAACAACAATGTTAGCCTTACATGGATGATAGAGAATACTTATGTCACAATCCTTGAGTAATTCTAACCACTTCCTCTGTCTGAGATTAAGCTCTTTCTGAGTAAATAAATACTGAAGACTCTTGTGATCAGTGAATACATGTACATGAACACCATACAAATAATTACGCCATATCTTCAAAGCAAATACTACAACAGCCAACTCTAAGTCATGGGTTGGGTAATTCTTCTCATGAATTTTCAACTGTCTGGAGCCATAAGTTATAACATTGCCATTCTGCATCAACACACAACCCAAACCAACTCTAGACGCATCACAATACACAACAAAACCTTGAGTACCTTCTGG
>NW_006239514.1:23338-41107 GCF_000226075.1 Solanum tuberosum | reverse complement strand
AAACATATCTAAATAAGGTTTGAAAACTCTATTCATAAGGTCCATGAATGCTGCAGGCATACTGGTCAAACCAAAGGACATAACTATGAACTCATAATGACCATAACGGGTACTGAATGTTATCTTCAGGATATCATATTCCCTTACTCTAAACTGATGGTATCCATATCTGAGGTCTATCTTAGAGAAACAAATAGCACCCTGAAGCTGATCAAAAAGATCATCTATTCTCAGAAGAGGATACTTGTTCTTGATGGTAACCTTGTTCAACTGGTTGTAATCAATACACATCCTAAGGGAACAATCATTCTTCCTCACAAATAAGACTGGAGTGCCACAAGGTGAGACACTTAGTCGAATAAAGCCCTTATCAAGAAGATCTTTCAACTGTTCTTCAAGCTCTTTCAACCCTGCTAGTCCCATTCTATATGGCAGAATAGATATATGACGAGTATCTGGAAGAATATCTACACCGAAGTCCATTTCTCTATCAGGAGGGACTCCGGGAAGATCATCAAGGAAGACTTCTGGAAACTCTTTACTACTAGAACTGACTGAATATGAGGTATCTCAACACTAGAGTCATTAACTCGGACTAAGTGATAGACACACCCCTTGGAAACTAACTTTCTTTCCTTAAGGTACGAAATAAAATGACCCTTAGGCACTACTGAACTGCTTTTCCACTCTAAGACTGGCTCATTAGGAAACTGAAACTTGACTACTTAAGTTCAACAATCTATTGACGCATAACAGGCATGAAGCCAGTCCATACCCAGAATGACATCAAAATCTACCATGTCTAACTCAACTAAATCAGCCACGGTACTCTTGTGATTGACGGAAATGGGACAATCACGATAGACTCTTCTGCTAGAATAGACTCACCAACAGGTGTAGAAACACTGAACGACTCACTAAGTTGTTCAGGAATGTCATCAAAATTCATCGCAACATAAGGAGTTATAAAAGATACACTCGCTCCTGGATTTAGCAAGGCATACAGATTAAGAGTAAAGACTTTGATCATACCAGTGATAACATCTGGAGAGTTCTCTTGCTTTTGACGACTAGTGATCTCATAAAGACGGTTTCCTCCTCCGCCTGCCCCTGAAGTAGCTCCTCTAGATGTAGCTCCGTCTAGTGGAGCAACTTATGAAAATTGGGCTCTTTTGCCCTGATTCCCATTACCTTGCCGATTCTTAGGACACTCTTTCATGAAGTGACTTTCTTGTCCACAATTGAAACAACATGTGGAGCTATCGCGATATTTACCAGGGTAGGTTCTACCACACTTAGCACATGCAGGGGCCCAGTTACCTCCTTGTGCCACACTACCATGAGATTGGGCAGGTCTAGCTTTGTAATGCTTTAAATTCTGACTATTGTACTCACTTTTGTTCTTTTGTGCAGGTGTACTAGCAGATGATGGAGCAGGTCCATTTTATTTTTGTTGAAAGGAAGACCGGTTCACATTATTCTTCTGTTGCTCGGACTCATTCCCTGATGTCTTAGCCCTCTTATTCTTAAAATTTTATATATCCCTCAGCTTGTCCTCCTCAACTTGTTGCACATGCATCATTAGCCTTTCTATGTCCATATCCCCTATTAGCATAGCTGCCTTGCCTTCGTTTCTTGACAGGCGAGACAATCCAGCAACGATTAAACTCATCCTGCTCCTCATGTCCAACTTGATTGATCACATCATTGGTGACCCCTCCTTAGGGTTGCATTTCTGGTGCATTGGGTACCCCTTGTTCCTGTGGCTCAACGTTCCTCCTAGAGGAATGACCCCTGACAGTTCTTCGTGGAGGCATGATCTGAAAGCACGAATTGGAAATAAACTTTTTAGAGTTAGAATTCTAAGGCACGAAATGATTATGAAAGAAGTGAGATAGTTCCTAAGTGTTGCAGCCTCCTAATCATAAATGTGGCGCAATTCACATCGATAACTAGGACTCTATAGACATGACTTCATAGACTCCCTAGAACTCTTTAACTCTGTGCTCTGATACCAAGTTTGTCATGACCCGAACCTATACCCTGGGGGAGACTGGCACTCGAGAACCATTACTAGCCCCAAGTGAACCCTTGGACTGGCTTACTTACTCAGCGGAAGACTTTAAGCATTAAGAAAAGAACTCAAACGCAAGATAACTCAACCGTCTCAAACTAAACTCATAATGTTTTAGAAATAAACATTTAACTTAGAAAAAGTGGCAACTCAAATCTGAACATAAGCCTATAAAAAGGTAAAGAGAAATGAACTAACTGACTGTCTATCTATAAAACGTCTAAAACTGTGATGGATGTCGAGACAAGACCCACGACATCCTAATGAACTAAAATATTGAAAGCAATAAAACGGATCCTCCAGAAAGCAAGGAGGCTCACCACCAGACTCTGAGTGTTCAACTAGATCAACGATGTGTTGGATGTTGATCCTAGTTACCTGTGTCTGCATCATAAAACAATGCAAGGCAAATGGCATCAGTACATTGAATGTACGAGTATGCGAGGGAAACTTTGTGGGTTTAGGCTTGTCCTTATAGGGTTGAGGAATTATGATTAGAATTTCCTTAGAATGAAGCTTAGATGATGATCATGAGATCTAGGGCTTTGAGAGTAAAGCTTATGGTATGAATTTTTTGTAGTTGATGTTATTGTTGAGGAAGGGATACTTCCCAGATGAATTGCTTATTTATGAATGTATGAATGTGAAAGGTTTACTCACATGAATGAGTCTAGGTTGAAAGGATTGCTGACCTAAAATGAATCTAGACTAAAAGCTTATGTAATTGATGAGGCTAGAGACGATTACCCTTGACCTCCATAAGTAAGGATATGCGGTGATTCCCATACTCCTTAGAATTGAACAAGAGCTGAGTCCCCACGTTCTTACTATGATCAATGGACATAGAGGCGAGTGCCCATGCTCCTTATTAAATGATGTGGAGGTGAGTACCCATGTCATACGATGAGATTGTGGAGGCGAGTACCCGCGATCTAAAAGTAAGTAAGGCAAGAGGCGAATACCCATTAACCTTTGTAAGTTAGGCAAAGAGGCGAATCCCCATGTCTTTAAAAGTAAGTATGAACGGTGTGATTATGTTGTGAAGAATGAATAGCTTGGATTGTTGCTTTATATTCCTTCCATGAGGTAAGTTGACTAGAGGCGGATGACCCAAGTCTTGACTAAGGCTATGTAACGATGCTTGAAAAGTACTCCTTTCTTATTATTATGTTGATTTATGCACATTGATTATGCTTATGGTTTCTATTGACTAACCATGGTGTTTATGTTGTTTATGCTAGCTATCATATTTAGTACATTCTGGTACTAACGCATACTCTTGCCTACATTCTTATCAAATGTAGGGTCCGATGTTCCTAATTCACACACTTGTGGCTAGGTTCTTAGTTTATCAAGGAAGTGAAGCTTTGGTGAGTCCTTATTGTATTCAAGGATTGGATCACCCCTTTATATCTTTTATGTCTTTCTTTTAATGTTGGACTATTGTATGAGTTGTGTCCCAAGATTTTTATCTTTTATGTTAGATGGTTCGAGACAATGATGTTAGGCTTCCGCTCATTTTATAAAAGACTTTGATTGTGTTGAAAAGTTTTAAATTTCCACACCTTTTCTATTACTTTATGTTATGGTATGCTAAGTGGCTTGTATGAGGCCTCTCGGGGTCTTATATGGCTTGTTACATCTAGGGAGTACCCTTGGATTGTGACAGCTCAAGAAAAAGTTCTTTATGTCTTTTTCTCCGAAGATTCTCAAGAATTTAGAGCGTTTAAGGTATCTAAGACTAATCATAATGTTGGACGATAAGTTTGTGCTCATGCCTTACATCTCAATTCAGTTAGTAAAAGTTTAATCTAGGGTTCTACCGTCAGTTTCATAGAATTCTTGATATAAGTTATGTTTTTTTCCCGATATTTTAAATCTTTATATTATGAGATTGTAATATTTTGTGCATTGAGATTCTTGAGTTGTTGTTCATGCTTGAATTTCCACATAGCCTCTATTTGTTGAAGTTTTTACAAATAGTCTTCAAACCCGTATCTTCGTTAAATTGATTTTGGAAACTAAAGCGAGTTTAAGAGAAAGTTTAAAGCCTAATTTATTTAAACAATTTAAGGGAACTTAAATGGTCCCAAATGTATTATTTTCACATTTAAAAGGAGAACACCATTTTTAGAAAAGTATAAAAAGTTTCCAAACAACTTCAATACCGTTCAGTTACCTCTTACATATGCCCTTTTTGAGTAATTATCTCATCCCAGTGAGTAGTTTACATGAGCATTTAACCATATATTTTGGGAGTAGTATTGAGTATCGATTTAGATGAGAGTTCAGATAACTCCTAACCACATAAACCACGTAGCCAGCGTGGGAGATGATCACACTGACATTTAGGCGAGTCCTCATTGCCTCTTGAGAAAGATTTTATATGGATCTATGAGATGAGTTTTGTTCTATACTTCGGTAAGATATATGATAGTTCTAGCAACGTGGGTGAGACGTTGTATCATCACGAGGCTCATTGTGATGATTGTCGGTTAGAGAAACTCCCTAGTAAAGTAAAGATTAATTATATACGTATATTTCAGTTCAGTCCAGTATCTAATATTATTGCTATTTTATTTGTGAATCTTAAATGATTTCATCTCATTTTTCTGTTTTAGTCAGTTGAGCTATATTTCAGCTTTTCACTTCAGTTATTGTTTCATTTGGTCTTATTACATACCATACATTCAATTTACTAATGTCATTCGACTTTGTGTTGTAATTGTATATTATTTGTTTTATTAAGTTCTAGTTGTTTGCTCATATCTCATATAGCTGGAACTAGCTAATGATCCCACCAATACACAATGATTGTGTACTATATTGCACTTGCTATTTCTTTGTTGAGTACATGGCATATTCAGACGGTTTCTTTGAGACCACAACTATGATCCTAGCGCTATCTGAATCCAAGGGTGGGCACACTTGTCCAGGCTGTCATGAATTCGTCTCTCTTTTCTAGTCCATTTTCTGGACGTAGACTCTTTATAGTAATTTGGTTTTAGGGTGCATCCCCATATTCTAAACAAAGAACAAATGTTTTGGGGCCACTACTTTCAGTTTTTAGGGGTCGTTATTTCCACATTCATGTTATGACTTTATTGTTTCTTTATGAAAGTTACTTTAAGAAATTAAAAATTGATTTGTTTATAAAAATTGATGGTTTGAGGTCAATTAATTATTGCTGTGTTAGTTGATGGTTGATATTCCCACCAGAGGTTAGTGTGACAGTCACTCACGACAGGTAAGAGTGGTGACAATTCATTGTTGAAACATAATAGGAAACTCCACTATTTATAGCCAACAAAAGTTAGTACAAACATATAGATATTAGTTCCTTATAATAAAAGTCATAACACTTCCAAAAAGTCACAATCCTTTGAAAAAGTCACAACTCTTTGGAAAATCAAAACTCTTTGGAAAAGTAACAACGATTAAAAAAAGTCACAACACTTCGGTGTGGAAATGTGCTATTCAAATTGCATTTTTTCTCTTTGTATCTTTTTGAAAAAGAAAAACACATATTTTTTCATTCACAACTTCTAAAACCCAAAACATTAATATGATGGAGTTGACTTATGCTTTGACCCTACACTCTAGAAGTTCCATCATCTCTAGTTGTTGGGCAGCAAAAAAACCTCACTGTTTCCATGCTCATATCCTAGTTTTCTGTGTCATTCCTTCGGCCTTCATTTTCAGAATCGTCAATTTCATTGGGAACTCTTTCTATTGAATTGCGCAATTTAGATTCCTAGTTTGGCACTCAACCATGTTTGTTACAAGTTGGGATTTGTTCTTCGAGCGAAAGTTTTCATCATGGCCTACTCATTGTTTTGGGTAGACCATAGTTACCCTAGATTTCTTTCAATATTGGTCATGATGTATGTTGCGATGCTGGAATTTCTTTGCAAATCAAATTCTAACAGGTTAGCAAATAAACAAGTAAATTATCAAAACAATACCACAATTTCCCTAACCCCATGGTGGGCGTCATGCTATTTACCTAGAAAATAATACAATTGAGGTTATTAATTATTTTAAGGGAAATTGAATTAGATTTATCTTGTCAATAAAATAATAAGTTATCATTCGGAGGGTTCATTTAGGCTAATAGTGACATTTCTTCAACAAAGAAGACCTAAGTCATCTCTCAATAAAGTCATCCTTGGACATGTGACATGACTTACCAGAGAAGTTCTAGATTTTACTTGTAAACGCATAAATAGTAAAAATTACACACACAATGACATAGGACTATATTAAGCTATTCTAATTTAACTCCCAAACTTGTACTCTAAGCATTTAGCAATTTATTTTATGTCAAAAAACGAGATATACATGTCAATACATGTAATTGAAGTTTATGCAATTATTTTTTGGAGAGGTACATTTTTCTAACAAAACAAGTTTCATGCCCTAAGTAGACAACTATTACCATATAAGTTAAAACTGACTCTGCTCTACTTAAACAAGTAATAGGACATATTCTCTTAAGAAAGTCGCATATGAATCTATCATTGGGTAAATGTATGGCATATGAATCTATCATTGGGTAAATGTCTGACTCTAGACACAAAAACTCAAAAGCAAAAAGATTTTTCTAAGTTCATCACTAAAATAAACTCTCGGAAAATCTTCTTGTTTAGGAAGTCCTAAAACACATGGCAAGGAAATACTACTGGAGGTGACTCAATTAAACTAACTCCTAATTTCTTGTTTACAACAAACAACATGGAAAGCCTCACGATTGATCAAGTGTTTTCATTCACACTAGTACTACTATCCATCCCTAAACAATAGATATTGCATTGTCCCCAATGCATCTATGGGATAGGTAGTTGGGATCTTTCATTTTGTGTGTTTAATTCTAGTTTTTTGTGCTGATCGATTACTACATTATCATTAAAATATTAAACAAAGTAAAAACAAACACTAAATTTAGGGGGAAAAATGACAATTACTACATTATCATTAAAATATTAAACAAAGTAAAAACAAACACTAAATTTAGGGGGAAAATACTAAGTAATAGTGAAATGTTTCACAACAATATTAACATGTAATGATTATAAAGAAAAAAAGTAATCAAGTCGTGTATATGATTCTTAAAATTGGGCCTTCGAAGCTTAAATATAGTGTATCTGGAGTGAATTCAAATTTCAAAGCTAAGAGAATTTGTTTAAAGAAAATACGTATGCCTAAACAAGTGTATGAATTGAAAATCAAGAGTGCCCCTATCAATGATGCCTAATGGTATGTTTATAGAGAATAATATAGATAATCAATTTTGTATGGTCCAGATCTCTCATAGTCTTTCCATGTGAGCACAAATTCTTCAGTTGAAAACTTGATGATGTGAATGTCAGCCTTCTCCTGTTATTCTTGGGATGACTGGATTACATTATACCTTGGAATGTAGTCCAAATTTTTGGACCCAAACATTTCTCATTGAAAGCACTAATTTCGGTGATAAGATTATCAGACTCTTCTAAATTGGACTTCACTACCATATTCGATCATCATCGGTGGGGTTTGCTCAATCTTTCTTGATCGTCCCATAATAGACAAATTCTTGTGCCATATGTCGTCATAACATTCATCCATTTAGACAAGATTGGGTTTACCCCATACAATGTGTATATTTGGAATTAAAAATGTAATATTGTATCTTCTAAACTATTATAAATTTGTATTTTTTATTATTATATGAAGGTAAAACACAATAATTTTTATTTTTGCTCTTGTTCATTTAGGATCGAAAATGTAAATTTGATATCCTCTCGATCATCTATAGTTATCATTTTATTTAGAAAATAAACATAATTATCCCCACAAACTATAATTGAAGTTTCGTAGGACACTCCTTTACTTTATGGGGGTTCTATTACCCCGCACAATATTTTAAACTAAAGAGAGAAGACATAAAATGACACCTGAATATGTCCCGAATTTTCAAAAAGACACCTTAAATATCTGGGCGTCCTATTACCCTCTAAACAATTCTGAACATATATTTGCACATCATTTTTCGATCAATTCCATATTTTAAATGACAAGTGTTATCACACACCAATTTATTGTGTGACACGTGTTAATTTAATTTGAAATATAACTTTTTTTTCATTTTATGTTTTTATTTAGTTCTCTCTCCTACTTTTTGACTTATTTTAATTTTATTGCTCTAATTTTAATTTCATTTTAAATTCTACTTCATCTTCCACCCCTACTTGCAAGCTACCCCTCCCTTCATTTTCTTTCTTTCTTCTTCTTCACCTCCCACCCTCGCCTCACCCACCCCCATGTCAAGTTGATTCCCCCTTCCTATTTTTATTTCTTTTTTCTTCTTCTTCTTAGGTCAAATTCCTTTCTTTCCAAAATTATACTATTTTCTAGACTTTGTTGAGTTATTGATAACAAAACTAATTATTTTTCTAAGAAAATCAAATTTTGAAGGTATCATCAATTAATTTATCTCATTTTTATATAAATTCAAAACTAGAAATTATAATTTTGAAATAGATAGAATTCTACGAAAATTGAATAAGTTTAATAGAATTTTGGATAAAAAAACTAAATAATACCTACTAATCATTTTGAAATCTAATAGGTTTATCAAATTGTTCGAAATATAATAAAATATTTAGATATAATTTTAAAATTGAAGAGAGTTAAACTAATAGTAGTAAAAAAGGGAGGTGGAGTTGTGGTAAAAATTGACATTCAAAGTGAGAAGGTTACAATGAAGATGACAATGAATTTTTGAAGAAGAAGGAAGAAAGAAAAAGAAAAACAAATAATAAGGAGAAAAAGTTAAAATAATAAGAAAATAGAATTAATGAGTGCACAGATGCCCGTGGATACATGCATACTATTTATATATGCCAAAATAGCAACGCGGCCAAATACTATGTCACAGTTATTTGGTTCTTCGAAATTGGGTAACATATGCCTACTATGTCGTTGGTAGCCATTTGAAACTTCATAGTTACTGTTACAGTATAGTGTTTGACAAAATACATGTCGACTCTGTTATTGACGATCATTTACTTGTTCACAGATTTCATTGTATTGTCGTGTGATGCCATGCTTGACAAATACCTGTACAGACATTAATAATGACTTGCTTGTTAATTACTGTAGAAGTGTTTAACTAATAAAGGTAGAGAAGGTAGTAGCAGTAGAATTGAGCTAGGTGGGTGACGTACCTTTTAAGGTATCAAGCGTGAAGAATATATTCTTGATTTTCTTCAATCTGGATTATCAAAACTACAACGCAATGTGGCAGAAAGAAAGCATTTGAGGTCTCCTTTGCTTCAAAACCCCCCGGGAAAATCAAATGATAAAATAAAATGTTAAGTAAAATAAAACTAATTAAGACAACTATCTTTCAACCTCAATGGCAGAATCTTTGTTCTATTTGCAATAGTTCAACTAATTAGAAATAATAAATGTTAACATGAAGATCAATGAAATGCAAATATTATTTAGTTGAATTTATTTATCAATTTGAGTAAGCTTACTATAACACCTCGAAACCCAGACTAAAAAAATGCAGTAGAAAATCACCAGAATCGGTGAACCACGGTAGGGTTCACGGACAGTGATAGGGTCCACGGTCCCTTGACCTTCCCGTGAACTCTATTACCTTCTAGTCGGGGTGGACCACAGAGCCCTTCATGAGCCGTGGACCACCTCACTAGCCGTACTGGTACTCTTGGAAGTTAAATAGAATCCATCGGGCTCAGACATCAGACCATGGGGACCCTCATGGGCCGTGGTTTTGACGACAATCCGTGGTGGCTTCCGTGAAGTCGAGCCAGTGTAGCCCTTAGCCCAGGTGAAGGACCACGAGGACCTTCACGGTCTGTGATCCTTCACACGGTCCGTGAAGTGGACCATAGTAGGGAGTCCCAAAATCAGTAGCTACTGGACCAAGGTCCACTGCCGGCCCTGGACCAAGGTCCCGAAACTACATGGTTTTGGTCAGTTTTAGCCTAGTAAACTAATTAGAACTTACCCTAATCAATTATTCACCTAAATCAAGCAAAAATTAGAGGAAAAATCAGAGAAGGAAATATCAGAGGGAAAGACGAGCAGCCCTAGTTCAAGAGCACAATGAATTTTCATCAGTTCCAACCCTGAAAGCAAAAGATTTCACCGTGGAATTCGTCACCAACTATTTGGGATTTCACTACTAGGTTTCTTTCACCCATTAGGTCCCTAGATTTCAGTCAGAATCTTGATTCCCTTAATATTATCTAGACCTAAGGTTGTTTTAATGTTAGAAATTATTGGGTTTTTAGCTATTGGAATGATCCAAATCAGATTATCATGATTTTAGTATTATTTTGCGTAGATTCCTTCATAAATTCAGAACCCTAGCTATATAGTTCTGTCAGATCATGAATTACATATGCTAGGCCAGTTATTTCATTTATACATGCCTTAGTTTCGAATGTTTCATTATTAGTACATTAATGTTGAATTTTCAGTGAACATGTCAGTATTTTGAGCTATTCAGTATTACAGAAAATCAGGCATAAATTGTTAAATACATAATCAATTGAGAGTAGCTTAATACCAAGTGGATTAGGGTTCAGCGTACCCGAATATTCCCAGAACTACGTGCCCAGTAGGTTTATTAGTACCCTATGTGGGCATTACATTTTAGTGATCACGCCAGTCATGCCTCTATACCTCTGGCAGGTATATTGGGTCCTCTCGATGGGGCATATACATCGGACTCCACATTTAGCTTATGTGGTGTTATGTCGGTTATTAGTAGATCCCTTACAGTGATAATCTATTGCATTGACCATGTTATTCGTTACAGTCAGATTTCAGTGTCAGCATGTTATAAACCACGTCATTGCATTCAATCATTTCATGTTCAGTATTTTCGGTATAGTATCATGCTTATCTCATATCATTGCTCAGTTATATGCTTTGTTCAGTTATGTATGTTGTTCAGCTTTATTCTATCCTGCATACTCAATACCTTTCAAGTACGGACACATACTTTGTGCTACATCTTCTCGTGATATAGGTTCAGGTTCTCAACTTCTAGATCATGCATAGATCGGTTCCCGATCTTCAGCTCAGCAACATCAGTGGTGAGTCCTCATTTTCCGAGGACGACATACTTGTTTCCTTTGCTTTTAGTCTTAGTTTCAGCTTTTGCTAGATTTAGCTGGGGCATGTCCCAGCAATTTTAGTCAGTTAGAGGCAATTTTCAGACATAGTTAGTTTCATCTTTAGCACTTGAGTTTGACCTTTTAGCATTTGTTAAACTCTCAGTTTTTATATATATATTCAGATAGTATATTGGTATTCCCCATTATTTCAGCTTAAATGATGACTTAGCTTCTCCACAATATTTCTTTAGTTCAGTTTACTTTAGCATGCTTTTGATATGCCAGCAGGGTTAGCTTGGGGTCACTCATGATTCTAGGTCCCGTGTCCGCGTCCTGGGGTAGCTTTGGGATGTTGACACTCAGAGTCCACAATTGACGCACAAGTCAAAGTTCAAATTATGAAGCTGACTATCCAGTTTTAAATCTTTTAACTATAAAGAAAGAGAAAAAAACACCAAATAAAAATGATGACTCCTTAGTATATTTTTAGTTGTTGATTATTAACTTGACACACAAATAATACATAGATGACAATTTTTGCTTTGAAAAAAATATCTTGAAAAAATGATGAATAGCAAGAATACATTAGAAACTAAAGTCATAAATTATCTTAATTTATTAAATTGCAAGATGAATATCAAAAACAGGTAAGATAACTATCAATGAGAGAAGAATAAAAAGCTATTAAGACACATAACCAAATACATTATATGCCTAAATAGAAACTCACTCAAACGAAGGAAGAATATCTTTAAAAAAATATAGGAGAGCAACATAAAAAAATAATAACAAAAAGAGTACCTGAAAATTACAATAGAGATGAATGGAAGATGCAAGTGAGAGAGAATGGGAAAAAATAAATAAAAGAACACTGCAATTCCACCCACTTGCGCTAAAGAGTGGAAAATAGAAAAGATGTTGAAGTCATATCAATATGTGTCCAAAGGTACCAATCTAGAAAGACTGCAATTACTACTCCTAGTGACACAAAAATTTGCAAGCATAAATTAGAGAGAGTTGAATAGTCACAATTGCCCTCGAATATGAATTGAATGATAGGAAGCGAACATGTTGATACTCATTTTGAACTATTTTATTTTTAGTTTTTTACTTTTTACCCTCCCTAGGAGCTCCCACCCCTTTTTGCTCCCTTGGTGACTCGAACTCACAACCTTCGGGTTGGAAGTGAGAGGTGCTTACCATCCGAGCAACTCATTTTGAACTCACTCTTCTAATATAGTTGAATTTGTTCCAAGTCAGTAGTTAAGATAATATTTATTCAACTTTTAAAAAGTTCAAGGGGTTATAAAACTCCCACAAATATAAAGTGTGTGTGCTTGAAATTTTTTGTGTAGTTCAGGTTGGGGTGTAATCACGCATTTTCCCTTTTATTTATTTGAAAGTAAAACATAATAATTATTTATTTATGTTGAAAATATAGCCAATATTTACATTTTATTATTACTAGTAATCTATGATGATAATGAATTTATCAAACATATTCCTCAGGATGCTTCCACTTCAAAATTTCTATAAATCTCAAATAGTTAAACGTTACTTCACAACACTTAGCCAATAATCGAAGTTGTCACTTCAAAGTTATATAAATGATACAATCATTTTTATTCCCGATAAGCTACATTATATTTATTAGGTGAATGTGTTTGTTCAATACGAAATGATAGTATTTAATAACAAATGTGAGATTCAAAATTTTGTTAATTTAACAAAAAAGTTAATTTTCGCTCATATTATTATAAAGTTGGCTTGAGATCAAGAACATTAATGTAAAACAAAATCAAATAAGCAATAGAGAATCAAATATCAATATGATTTTTTTAGATAAACTCAAAATAGTACAATCTAATAATATGATGATCCAAATCAAGAAAGATAGTAGAGACTCAAAACACATAACATATCAATGGATGGTAGATAGTCTTCAAATATCACTTGCATTTAAGAGCACTCATGATCTTATGAATTGTTTGTGAGTGCATTTGCTTCTTTGACCAACTCCATAGAAAGAGTTGTAGCTGGAAAGATGTTCCCCACAATTTGAAAGTTGGTAGTCATCAACGATCCACCACCGAACCCATTATTCATCTCCCCAGAAATAACATTATAGTTATTAGTTGTAAAAAAATCTTGAAAACAATCCAGGACTATTGTTATTCCATTTGAGAAGAGAGTCACACAAGAAGAGTCTCCCCCTTTCATCACGGTATTAATTTCTTGTGAATCAATTGTAGCATAAACCAAAAGAGATCCAGTTGCATCCATGCAAGTATCTTGCAAAACCACTCGATTAGCACCAGAATCATCACCTTACATGTCCGAATCAAAAGAAAAGATTATTCATAAATTAACAATTAATTAAAAAAACTAAATTCAATCATGTATCCAAAAAAACACTACAATTAACCACTCACATGAGGAAAAAAGAGGGAAATGTTACTGTCGACAGTTTGACCCTTATAAATATTGATCAATCGTTTCATGGGACAAGTATTAGACAAGACATCCCACTGGCTCCGTATTTGTTCATTAGTGAGGAATTTGAACAAACGCTGGTGTTTCAGTGGTAACCAAATTGTCTTTGTAGCACTTAACACCACACCAGTCGATTCACCAAGGTCACTGATTTTCGTCCTCATCATTAATTTGGAATTTTCTTCATTTTCTAGTTGAATTATTTCCCAATAGTGAGCGGTTGCACAAACCCCCGCACAAAAATTATGCGTCATGCGTTGAGCCAACATCCTTATACCTCTCTCACCACTTAAATCAACTGCCACAAATAAAGCTACATAAGAATCAATTCTTTTTAATATTCAAAAGTATAAAAAAATGCATGCGTTGAGCCAACATCCGTATACCTCTCTCACCACTTAAATCAACTGCCACAAATAAAGCTACATAAGAATCAATTCTTTTTAATATTCAAAAGTATAAAAAATAAATGGCACAATAATTGAACCTCTATGCATGATTACCAATGGGATCAATAATTGACTTCATCACTTTCAAGAACTGATATTGTCTTTGCAAAGTAGCCATCCACCTTTGAGCACCAAATCCCAGACCAGTCTTTATCAAAGGGCGATACCAATCGTGGACAAGATTTTCATTATATTCCATGTGCTCAATCCAAGTAACCTGAAAATATTTCATCAATATTACAAAATCACTAGAGAGAAAAATATGAACTTGCATGAAATATTAGCTTAATTAAAATAAAATGGCCATTATTGGAGACAACTTAAAAAATTCAGCCATTAAATAAAAGAGTCAATCATAAGGAATGTATCCTCAAAAAAGATTTCTAGTGGTCTTGCCAATATATATGGAAGGAGGGAGTGCGTAAAATATTTAGGTCTTGCCTTTGGTATGATGCGAGGATACATGTAAACAAAAAATTGCAGAAAAATTAATGTATCTAAATATATAAATTTGAAAGTGAGCATAGAAAAATTAGACAATTAGAATTTTATTGCATGGTTAGAAGGTGAAGAATAAAAAAAAAATTCTTTAATCAAGAAAGAATATTAGTATGTTTCAAAACAATTACTAAATAGTTGCATTACTCAAAGCTAGAAGAAAGTTGTTCTTTCTCAATTCCGAATAAATAAAGAAAAATTCAGATAGAGAACAAAGCACTACAATGAATACATAGATTGTAATTAATAAAAAAAATCAATAAAAATAAATCAACAAGAATTAAAATTAATAAAATATGAGCGATCTAGCTCATTGAATTTTAAAAAATATAAAGGCCTATGACATGTAAAATAAAAAGATAATTTATTTTGAATTACATGGCAATAACCATTTGGCATATCTTGTAAAATACAGCCAGATGGGAGCCTTCGACAATTTTCAATTTCGCTCTATTGTGAACCTTCTTGAATTGTGTCAACAGACACATCGACGATAGCCCAGACACCTTCAGCATGTTTCTTACAGAAGTGAAGAAATTGTACTTCGCGAACATAAACTAGGTCAGAAATGATTTGCAATTCGGTTTTAATCTGCAAATCATTATTATCAAGTTGTTAGTGCATGGAAAAATAAAATAAATAAGATATGTAATTTTCATCAAAATAATAAGTAAATAGAAATACCAATAACAGAGAACCGCTCTTATTTCCACCTATGCCAGTGGAAATCACATCAGTAGTATATATTTTTCCAACAATGCATGGAAACATCTCTACCCACTCCCTCTGCATATATACAATACAGTACATAACAAAAAATAAAAATATAACATGTCAACACATACTTGTCTTCATCACTTGAAGTTAAATTTGATTGATTAAAATAATATGCAACAACTAATAGAAGCACCAATAAAAAAAACTAATAAAAAGATATGTCAAATATTGTAAAAGTAAGAGTACAACTAATTAAAAAGAATAAAAATAAAAAGAACTAATTATTCACATCAAATAAGGGGTAGGTGGTAAGGAGATGATAGTTCTAAAAAATGAGACAGAGGAAAACATTGAATTTAAAATGAAGAGCCTACGTACCTTATCCATTAGTGTATTCACCAATGCCAAACTGGTGTCAGCCACTGTACCTGATGCCGTTGTGGCTTCCGTTGTGAAATGCTCAGGTTTCGTGCCAATTAATAGGGTAAACAATCGAGCATATTCCTTAATATTTAATGTTTCTCCACCTCCATCCAAACTGCTTACCCAAAGAGGTTTATCATTCTCATACAGCCTAAAAAGCTCATTCAAGGCATCCATAGCAAGATTCAATAACACCATCTTATCCTGCACTACATCTTTATTAAATAAGCTTGATTTGTACGCTTGGGCGGTAAGCCATTTAACTTCATCTTCCAATTGGTCATGCTCAATCTTTATTTGATTCTCATCAATGTTTTCTTTAAAATTGTCACGAATTGAATTTTTTAGGGCTTCCTTCATTACAATATTCTCTATGCGAAGCTTGTCATTTTCTTGCTTTAGAGTCTTATTTTCGTACAATTCCAATTGCAACTGATAAAATAGCACAATTTATTTTTATAATCAATTATACAAATTTCACATAAGAAAACCATAAATTAGGGGAAAGAAATGTGATATGCATCACCTTCACTTGGGTTCTTTTATTCTGGAACCAATTTTGCACCTGGTTGATGTCCATGGATAATTTTGTTGCAAGTTCTAGTCGTACTTTTTTGTTAGGAAGTGAATTCTTTTTGAAAAACCTATTCCCAATGGTATAAAATAAACAATGATCAAAAAATCAAAATTAACAAGAAATTAAACAAGTACAAAATAAATTAGAATTATACTTACAATTCAAGCTCTTGAATCTGATCGGCATTATGCCTAATGGGTTTCTTCCTCTTCGATGATGATTCACCACGTTCATCTACAGATGCACCACCAGTTATGTTGTCACCGATAGAACTTCTCTCTATTTCTTCCTCTCCAGATCCTCCTATCACAACATTAATCAAACTTTCTTTTCTCTCATTCATGTCACTATGACCTTCCATCTTTTATTTCTGAACAAATTTAAGATTGTATCAGTTCAACTCAATATCATGCATATGTGATCATATAATACCAGAATTAAAAAAATATTTGGTTCCAAATAATTGCAAATGAAAAGAAACAACATATCAAGATACAAGAACAAGTGAATTATTTGGTTCCAACTATATTGCATAAGGACGTAAAAAAGATATTTATTTGAAGAAATATATATTCAGAAAGAGTTAAACTCATGTAGTAACATAAATGGAGCGTCTACTTATCATGAAAGGTGGTAATAGTTAGAAATTACGAATCTATAGAATAACTCCATTTCCATTACTATATATTTTTTTACCAATGAAGACTTCAAAAATTATTTTAAAAATACAAATCAAACTCAATTCACCTATACACGTTTGTCATTATAACAAATTTAAGTTAGGTCTTATGCTTTTTAGGAGTGTCTTATGTCATATCTAAAACATCTAATGTGACGTAAAATATAGAAAAAATATATATGGTATTAGTTAATTATCTATGTTGAGTTATACCAAATAGCAAAATTAGTGAATATTCACGTAGTCAATTCAAATTTATCTAGGGTTAACACATAGTCGTTATTATTGCTAGTCCACCAGAGACAAATTCAGTTGAGACCTATGGATAACAAAAAGGAGAGAGAGAAAAGGGTGATAAAATAAATCGTAAATGACAATTTTTCAAGAAAAGGATGGTAGAAAAATCTATTCTAAATTCACACCAAATGATATTTTAAAAACAGAAAACACTTTTTATCAAAATATTTTTTTTCATGAAACCTAAAATTTGAAACCCCATATATTTCAATTTATATTTCATCGTGTCATTAAAGAAATTTCAAATATCTTTGACTAAAAATGAAAAAGAATTTCAAAGATCTAATTAAAGATGAAAAAGAATTTGAAAGATCTCGAAAAAATTCTTTATTTTCGCATCTTAAACTCATGTTGAACTATTTATTATTTTATAAGATGTTCCCCAAAAATATTCCATATATCACAAAAGTTACATTGATAACTTA
>NW_006239514.1:12885-14473 GCF_000226075.1 Solanum tuberosum | reverse complement strand
TATTTTTCCCAATATGTATACATGCAATATCTCTTTAAAGAAAGTTATTACACGCCTCAAAGTCTTCTTCTTCTTCAATTTTTATTTCCTATTATTTTTTTCTAACAATTACGTTATTGCTCCAAGACATCAATATTTGCTAAACACCTCAAAAATTTCTATATTAAGATCCTTATATTTCTTCGTAGGTGTATAGATTTATACTGGGTGATTTTGTCACAATCTAAAAAATGGACGTGATGACACTTGTCTATCCTTACTAAGACAAATTAGCCTCAACCCAAAAGAATCGAAAGAAATGTAGAAAGATAAAGCAAGAACAAGATAAAAGCAAAAAACTTATTCATTTTATTAACACCCCAAACCTGGTTGTTACATGTACAAACCACTAATACATAGAGTGCAGAATTAAGAAATAAGTACAAGTCTCAAGTCTTTATTTCTCAATTAGAACAACGCATTAAAAGAAGAAATAGAGGGTCTGCCGGGATGACCAGCAATTACCTCTCAACAGGTCCTTGACAAGCCTTGGAAATGGGAGAGAAAGAACAATCATGCTATACTGGGCTCGGAACCTGAACAAGTGTAGAAGCAAGGAGTGAGTACCAACAACACGATACCCAACAAGAAATCTAATAAAAACAAGTTAGAAATCGAGTACTCCTTTCATCCCAACTGAACCTCCTCAAACTAAAATATGCATAGAAATTAGCCTAACCTAAAAGTTCTACAATACACAACTCACAAGGCTCAATAATCACAACTCAATAGTTACAATTCAACAATCAACACGTATCAAGTACATTAATCTCTAATATAAAGTAGATCGATCACAAGTAACTAGTAGCATCAATCACTGTTAACAAATATGTCAAACATAAGCATCAAATCATAATAATCAAACTCTTGCCGGAATCATTTCCCTTTGGAACAATATCATTAATCTGAACCATTTTCCATCGTCTTTATAACCTATCACTAGCCGAAACAATTTTTCATCGTCTTTATATCATATTATTAGCTGAAACCATTTCCCATTTGTGTTGTATCACTAGTCAGAACCATTTCTCATTGGTTTTGTACCACTAGCTGAAACAATTTCTCTTCAGCTTTGTATCACTAGCCAGAACTAATTTTCATTGATTTATATCATATCACTAGCCGAAACCATTTCCCATCGGCTCTATATTATGTGACTAGTCGAAATCATATTCTATCGACTTTATATCACACGCCTCATCACGGTGTACAACAATCAATGCACATAAGCAAATTAGGTAGCGACCCGAACCGTCGTTATTTAGAAGAACAAAAATCTGGGAAAATTCTTAGCCATTGTCCCGCTAGGGCGAGCCAAATGCCTCTAGGGCGTGATGTGTATCTACGCGATAACACGGTTAGAAATCACCTATGTGGGTGTGAAGTGTAAGCCGCTTCAAAGAGAATTATTGTCAAAAGCCTATTCTCTATACACTTATGAAACCAGGAGGTGTTAATGGCTGAAACGAACACAACCGTAAGAACCATAAACGGTAAAGGGTTAATTGTGTGACATATGGTTGTCTAGGTATACACCAAAGCTCGACGG
>NW_006239514.1:9570-10610 GCF_000226075.1 Solanum tuberosum | reverse complement strand
TGTCTTTTATTATCATGTCTAGTTGTACTCTTAGTAGCTCGTGTAGCTGTTTAGACTAGATCCTTGGGGGTGTTAATTACTTATAAGCCTTAAAACTGATTTTGTTTTAACAGTTCTTATTTATAAATAATATTTGGCACATTTTACTTCTGTTTTATTTAATTTACACATATTGTAGCTATTGGGATGAGAGGGTTCTCCTACTTAGGTGGTAGTATGTAGGTTCTCGCACGGCTTGGTGGGTTGGGTCGTGACAAATTCACACCATAAGAAAGAGACAATAGCTCAAACAATTCAAGTTCACATTCATGCCATCAAAGCATTTCATTAATCAATCAAATAGGGGTCACAACAAGGTAATTCACAAAACAGTATGACCAACACATAGCCTTTTATTTAATCCCCTTTTCATTCATTAGTTCAATCAAGGGGGACAGTGAACTCTTTACGTCATCCCCATTACTCCCAACACACAATAAAGGAAAAATACATGAATCCTACTAGAATACAAGGTTTGGGAGATCACTTACCTTAATTCAACTAACTAGTCACTCCAAGACTTGAGTCTTCCCTCCCGGTCAATGTCTAAAGCCACAAAATTTATAACAAACAAGTATTCACAACAATTTTTCGAAATAATAATAGCCACATCATATACTTTGGAAAACAGGTCAATCAACTCAAAATCTGATTCCGAAAATGAAGTTTGAATATGAAATTCTTTACTTGAAATCATTACCCATGGCATTTGGAATACATTGGTGAAAACCATTTCAGAAAAGGACTTAAAATCAGTTCGCAATCTCCATTTTAGTTTAGAACTTGAGTTCTTGAAAATCTCGTCATTTACCAATCAGAATCCCAAATTTTGATATTAAAATCCATAAATAATCAAAGAGAAATGAAGTTTTAGGATCAAATCTTTTTACCCAAAAGATCTAGCACAAGAAATATCTTCAAAATCACCTTCAAGAGTTTACCAAGCTCAAAAATAAAAAATAGGACTTAAGCCCCAAAAATAGCAGGTCAAACCCCCCCCC
>NW_006239514.1:7600-9485 GCF_000226075.1 Solanum tuberosum | reverse complement strand
TTTGCAAAATTGAACCCCTTGAAAGTCAGGGTCTTCGCTTTCACGAAGGTCACAAAAGCGACCAACCCTTTGCGATCGTTATGGTCAGGCCACCTGGCCCTTCGCTTTCATGAAGATCGTGAAAGAGGCCATTCCTTCATAAATGCGAAACACAGCAGACTCTAGGCACCAGAAAATCATCCAACTCTGAAAACATCAAAGGATCCTCTCGATTTGTTTGGAACCTCATTCACGCAAATTATATAAGCAAATCGATTACTTGACGTTTCAAACTCAATTAAACTGTCAAAAAAATGAATATGAGGTCTCCTTACTCCAACATCCGTGAAACCACGAGAAACTAACATACGCCTTAAAAGACCAAAACAAATTTGAAACCTCTCAAAAATGAACAAAGACCTCTCCTATGCCTAAAATCATCCACCGAATTCAATAAAATTTTCCAAATTTTAATCCAAGCGTCCGAACCCTGAATGTTGACCAAAGTCATTCCAAAGGCTAATTTCTCAACAATTTCCAACTTAGGATCTTAAATCCTCAAAAAGACTTCGTATTTGAAACCGACGACTCTCACAGACCATATTCTACATTTCGGGACTGAAATTTTTTTTTTCAAAATTATAATAATCATGTATATATTTATTTGAAATCTACTTTTCTAGCCTTTTTAGATGTGAAATCATTGATTACTGTTTTCTAATAATTTGTTTTAGTAATTCATTTTCAATTGATAATATAGCTAATGCATTCAATCTCATAATTTTGATCTTAGATAAGATTTTATCAATTTCATTTTTGAAAAAATTCTTTCCGCCGAGGCAACAGTTATAGGAATTGTTAGCATTATTCTATAAGCAATATATGTATTAGGAAAAGAATCAAGTCTTTTTATTTGATTGAGTATTTCCATTAAATCATTATCGTCTACTTGCATTATTTCTCTTAATAATAACTAAAACGAGAATATATATACTTACTAACTAAGAATATCAACAATAACAAAAGTTCAGGAAAAATTATAAAATAAAGTTAGACCAATAAAACCTGGCTCACGAATTTGATGAGTTGATAAAACAATATTGAAATAGTGTTGTGTTCCTTCAATATAATGATTGCTTGTTGCACTTCTTAAGATTTTGAAGAAGACACTCAAAAGCAAATTGTGTTCTTTTTTTAACTTGTAAGAAACAGTAAATCATTTTTTTTAAGGAGAGAGTTCAATATTAAGGATACAAATAATAAAATAGAGAACAAAAAGATGAGTATAAGGTAAATAATAATATAAGGTCAGATTTTTAGGAGAAAAATATGGAAACAAAATTTCCCACTTAAGGATATTATTTTCAAAAAATGTTTTATTCCCTTAGAAAAGTGGGGAAAACTAAAAGTTATTTTGTTTTTTTTATACTTCTTACATGCTTTTTTCAATAAAAAATACATATAATTTTAAGTCATATATATAGTATTTTTTTTAAATTGGGGTCCCATATTTTTGGGGGACCCCAAGCGATGACTTAAGTGGCCTAGTGGTTAAGACGGCCCTGATGACAAATAATGTTACATCCATTTTTACCTGTAGAAACTAAGCATACCACTACTAAGATTAAACACGTTAGTCAATGGGTTATAAATTTCACACCCCTTATTTATCTCCTTTTGACATCATTAAAAAGATGATGTATCCTTTATAGATTGACGAGCATAGATCCTGGTCAAACAAGTCATGGTGTAGATCCTTTCAAATGTACTTTTTGAATTCGAATCGTTCGTCTTAAGTATATTAGCTTGAAATGGGTGATGTATTACTTGCTCATGTGTTTTAATGTCCTTTAGCAAGTGCAACCAGGGTATCATAAGTGATTTAGGGTTATAAGAGACCTCTAAC
>NW_006239514.1:0-7397 GCF_000226075.1 Solanum tuberosum | reverse complement strand
TCAAGTTTGCATTAACAGGAGTTTGGATTAAAAGGTTATGCCCACTTTACCGGACACTATCTTTCCGTGTGACTAAGGCAATTTCCCCGCGCTAGCGCACCAAGGCAACATCTATTGCCTTCTTGTGTGGTTGGCTGCGTGCCTGAGATGTTTTACACATGGGTGCATGTATCTAAAGTCTTTTAATAACCCTCCAAAGACGTACTTCACCACCCTAGCTCATAAATTTACTCTAGAAAGAAATTTTTTTAAGAAACTAACTTCCTCCAAGGTTCATTCATTATCTAAAGTAAGATTTGACCATGGAATTTCATAATTCTTCATCTTAACACCAATTAACATCTTTTTACTCATGTAATCCACAAGCTTTCAAGAAAATCCGCCTCTAAGGTCTGATGTAACATCCCAGATTCAAAATAGAGGATAGCATGTTATAACTTCAAGGTTCCACCCCACAAGGACAAAGCATGGGTCAATGGGGAAGCACCAAAGAAACAGCACTAAATAGTGAACCACGCCAGGACCCATGCCCCTTGGATAGATCCACGGCTCCTGGTTGGGGCAGTCGTGGATGGCTCAGAACACTCTGACCACGAACGACTCTTGATCAGGAAAGACCGTAGGTCCATCCACGGTCCGTCAGTCGGAGTCTCGTGGGTCAGGCCTAGATAGTTAAATTAGGAACTTATAGGTCTTTTCTGATTTTAATTAAATCAATTTGTTGTTGTTTTGCCTAAGTCTAGACCACATGTATAAGTATTTTTAACCCCAAAAAACCCTCATTCAAGTCATTTCCTCAAATCCCAAAAGAAAACCCTAAACTCCTCTAAAAAATTCTCACTCTAGAAGTTGAAAGAAGAAGGAAGAAATTGGAGATAGGTTAAGATCAATTCTGCCAATCTTCAAGCTTTGGAGGGCATTGGAATCAAGGGATGATGGATTTTCATCCATGGAGTCCCCTAGAATTTCCCCAATTTAATGTAGAATTCCCCAATTCTAGTTAGGGTTTCTTCAAATGTTGTGGCTTATGATGATTGTTGATCCAATTGAGTGTATTATGATTGTTTATGATAGAATTAGTAGAATTACATGTTTTTAGAGTTAAATTACATGTACACATTCCTATTCCATCATTCTAACCTAAAATTGATATAATTGAGTTGATGTCATGAAGGAAAACTTTATGGGTTAAAGCTTGTCGTAATAGGATTGAGGAATTATGACTAGAATTACTTTAGAAAGAAGATTAGATGATGATCATGAGATATAGGGATTTGAGAATAAATCTTATGATATGAATTGTTGGTAGTTGATGTTCTTGTTGAGGAAGAGATACTTTCCATATGAATTGCTTAATTATGAATGTATGAATGTGAAAGGTTTACTCATATGAATGATTCTAGGTTGAAAGGATTGCTGACCTAAAATGAATCTAGACTAAAAGCTTATGTAATTGATGAGGTTAGAGGAAATTACCATTGACCTCCACAAGTAAAGATATGAGGTGATTCTAATACTCCTTAGAATTGAACAAGAGGTGAGTCCCCACATTCTTAGTATGATGAATGGACATGGAGGCGAGTACCCATGCTCCTTATGAAATTATGTTGAGGCGAGTACCCGTGTCATATGATGAAATTGTAGAGGCGAGTACCCGCGATCTAAAAGTAAGTAAGGTAAGAGGTGAATACCCATTAGCCTTTGTAAGTTAGTCAAAGAGGCGAATCCCCATGTCTTTAAAAGTAAGTATGAACGATATGATTATGTTTTGAAGAATGAATATGTTAAATTGTTGTGTGCTTGATATACCTTCCATGAGGTAAGTTGACTAGAGGCGGATGACCCAAGTCTTGACTAAGGCTATGTAAGGTTGCTTGAGAAGTACTCCTTTCTTATTAGTGTGTTGATTTATGTACATTGATTATGCTTATAGTTTGTATTGACTAACCATGATTTTTATGTTGTTTATGCTAGCTATCATATCTAGTACATTCTTGTACTAACTAATACTCTTGCCTACATTCTTATCAAATGTAGGGTCCGATGTTCCCGATTCACACACTTGTGCTAGATTCTTAGTTGATCAAGGAAGTGAAGCTTTGGTGAGTCCTTATTGTATTCGAGGATTGGGTCACCCCTTTATCTCTTTTATGTCTTTCTTTTCATTTTGGACTATTGTATGGGCTGCATCCCCAGATTTTTATCTTTTATGTTAGATGGTTTAAGACAATGATGTTTGACTTCCGTTTGTTTTATAAAAGACTTTGATTGTGTTCAAAAGTTATAAATTTCTGCACCTTTTCTATTACATTATGTTATGGTATGCTAAGTGGCTTGTATGAGTCCTCTCAGGGCTAATACGCCTTGTTACATCTAGGGGTACTCCTGGGTCGTGACAAACTTGGTAATCAGAGCGTAAGGTTTAGAATGGTTCTAGGATGTCTCAAGCTGCGTCTAGTAGAGTCTTGTTCATAAGTGTGATGCGCGCCACATTTATGAATGAGAAGCTATTAGATGTTTAGGAAACTTTACTTCTTCACTTCTCTAACTCATTCCATGGAGTTTAACTCTATAATTTCTTCTCCTAATCTGTGCTTAATGGTTTTCAGGATTGGAGTTATAGAAGGGCTACAAAAAGGATGGAGGGAGAAAATGTTGATCAAGAGGTTCCTCCTCAAGTTCCTCCCAAGCTCATCCTCAAGCACCGATTACCAAAGTTGAGGAATACCCTCAAGAGTTTATCGATGAGGTCTACAAGGTACTTGCTATTATGGGTGTGACTTCGGTAGAGAAGGCGGAACTAGCCTCTTACCACCTCAAAGGGGTTGCTCAAATTTGGTTCAATCAGTGGAAAGAGGCAAGGCCAGTGGAAGCGGGTCCTATAGAATGGGAAAGGTTCAAAAGTGATTTTCTTGAGAGATTCTCCCCTCTACATATGAGAGAGGCCAAGGTACTTGAGTTCATAAGCCTTAGGCAAGGAAATATGAGTATAAAGCAATATGCCTTGAGGTTCACTCGACAATCCAAGTATGCTCCTTTCATTGTGGTTGACTGTAGGGCCAAGATGAGTAAGTTTGTGTCGGAAGTTTCCGACATGGTAGTCAAAGAGTGCCGCACTGCTATGCTTGTCAATGACATGGAAATTTCTTGCCTTATGGTGCATGTCCAATAAATTGAGGAAGAAAATCTCAAGGAAAGATCTAGAGAGGCAAAGAGAGAAAGAGTGGATTATGGTAAAAATTCATATTCTAGGTCTGGTGGACGGGGTCGTTCAAGGTTTCGGCAAAAATTCTCCGGGCAAGGTTCTACTAGTGCTCCTTCAAGGACTAATAATGAGAGGGTGTCTAACCCAAAACCTCAAGGAGATGGTAATAGGTCTTCGATTCCTAATTGTGCTAATGTGGGAGAAATCATGAAGGGAAGTGCTTAGCGGGGTCCAATGCTTGCTTTGGTGTGGAGACGGATCACAAAATAAGGAATTGTCCTTTGTTTGCTAAGAATGATGGAGATGTTCATCATAGGGCTCAACCCTACCCTTCATCCGGTCCAAGTGGTTCGGGTGCAAGTGCTCCTAGAAAACTGTTTTATGCTCTCCAAACTAGAGGTGATCAAGAAAGTTCCCCGGATGTGGTGTACTGGTATGTTAAAAGCTTTCCATATAGATGTGTATGCTTTATTTGATCTGGGGTGCTACTTTGTCTTTTGTGATCCCTTATGTAGCTATGAGATTTGATATGCTTCCCGATGTGTTGTTGGAACCTTTTTTCTGTCTCTACCCCCGTTGGTGATTTGGTGGTGGCAACAGGGTTTATAGGAGATGTCTCGTTTCCTTATTCCATAGAGTTACTCTTGTTGATTTGATAGAGCTTAACATGATAGATTTCAATGTTATCCGATGGTGGGCTTCATGCTATTTACCTAGAAAATAATACAATTGAGGTTATTAATTATTTTAAGGGAAAGTGAGTTAGATTTATCTTGTCAATAAAATAATAAGTTATCATTCGGAGGGTTCATTTAGGCTAATAGTGACATTTATTCAACAAAGAAGACCTAAGTCATCTCTCAATAAAGTCATCCTTGGACATGTGACATGACTTACCAGAGAAGTTCTAGATTTTACTTGTAAACGCAAAAATAGTAAAAATTACTCACACAATGACATAGGACTATATTAAGCTATTCTAATTTAACTCCAAAACTTCTACTCTAAGCATTTAGCAATCTATTTTATGTCAAAAAACGAGATATACATGTCATTACATGTAATAGAAGTTTATGCAATTATTTTTTGGAGAGGTACATTTTTCTAACAAAACAAGTTTCATGCCCTAAGTAGACAACTATTACCATATAAGTTAAAACTCACTCTGCTCTACTTAAACAAGTAAAAGGACTTATTCTCTTAAGAAAGTCGCATATGAATATATCATTGGGTAAATGTATGACTCTAGACACAAAAACTCGAAAGCAAAAATATTTTTCTATGTTCATCACTAAAATAAACTCTCGAAAAATCTTCTTGTTTAAGAAGACCTAAAACACATGTCAAGGAATACTACTGGAGGTGACTCAATTAAACTAACTCCTAATTTCTTATTTACAACAAACAACATGGAAAGCCTCACGATTGATCAAGTTTTTTCTATTCACACTAGTACTACTATCCAACCCTGAACAATAGATATTGCATTGTCCTCAATGCATCTATGGGATAGGTAGTTGGGATCTTTCATTTTTGTGTGTTTAATTCTAGTTTTTTTGTGCTGATCGATTACTACATTATCATTAAAAAATTTAACAAAGTAAAAACAAACACTAAATTTAGGGGGAAAATACTAAATAATAGTGAAATGTTTCACAATAATAATAACATATAATGATTAGAAAGAAAAAAGTAATCAAGTCGTGTATATGATCCTTAAAATTGGGCCTTCGAAGCTTAAATATAGTGTATCCGGAGTGAATTCAAATTTCAAAGCTAAGAGAATTGTTTAAAGAAAATACGTATGCCTAAACAAGTGTATGAATTGAAAATCAAGAGTGCCCCTATCAATGATGCCTAATGGTATGTTTATAGAGAATAATATAGATAATCAATTTTGTATGGTCTAGATCTCTCATAGTCTTCCCGTGTGAGCACAAATTCTTCAGTTGAAAACTAGATGATGTGAATGTCAGCCTTCTCCTATTATTCTTGGGATGACTGGATTACATTATACCTTGGAATGTAGTCCAGATTTTTGGGCCCAAACATTTCTCATTCAAAGCACTAATTTCGGTGATAAGGTTATCAGACTCTTCTAAATTGGACTTCACTACCAGATTCGATCATCATGGGTGGGGTTTGCTCAATGTTTCTTGATCGTCCCTTAATAGACAAATTCTTGTGCCATATGTCGTCATAACATTCATCCATTTAGACAAGATTGGGTTTACCCCATACAATGTGTACATTTGGAATTGAAAATGTAATATTGTATCTTCTAAACTATTATAAATTTGTATTTTTTATTATTATATGAAGGTAAAACACAATAATTTTTATTTTTTGCACTTGTTCATTTAGGATCGAAAATGTAAATTTGATATCCTCTCGATCGTCTATACTTATCATTTTATTTAGAAAATAAACATAATTATCCCCACAAACTATAATTGAAGTTTCGAGGACACTCTTTTACTTTATGGGGGTTCTATTACCCCGCACAATATTTTAAACTGAAGAGAGAAGACATAAAATGACACCTGAAGTTGTCCCGAATTTTCAAAAAGACACCTTAACTATGTGGGCGTCCTATTACCCTCTAAACAATTCTGAACATATATTTTCACATCATTTTTCGTTCAACTCCATACTTTAAATGACAAGTGTTAGACTTATTTTAATTTTATTGCTTTAATTTTAATTTCATTTTAAATTCTACTTCATCTTCCACCCCTACTTGCAAGCTACCCCTCCCTCCATTTTCTTTCTTTCTTCTTCTTCACCTCCCACCCTCGCCTCACCCCACCCCCATTTCAAGTTGATCCCCTCCATTTTATTTCTTTTTTCTTCTTCTTCTTAGGTCAAATTCCTTTCTTTCAAAAATTATACTATTTTCTAGACTTTGTTGAGTTATTGATAACAAAACTAATTATTTTTCTAAGAAAATCAAATTTTGAAGGTATCATCAATTAATTTATCTCATTTTCATATAACTTCAAAACTAGAAATGATAATTTTGAAAGAGATAGAATTCTACGAAAATTGAATAAGTTTAATAGAATTTTGGATAAAAAAAACTATATAATACCTACTAATCATTTTGAAATCTAATAGGTTTATCAAATTGTTCGAAATATAATAAAATTTTTAGATATAATTTTAAAATTGAAGAGAGTTAAACTAATAGTAGTAAAAAAGGGAGGTGGAGTTGTGGTAAAAATTGACATTGAAAGTGAGAAGGTTCAATGAAGATGACAATGAATTTTTGAAGTAAGAAGGAGGAAAGAAAAAGAAAAAAAATAATAAGGAGAAAAAGTTAAAATAATAAGAAAATAGAATTAATGAGTGCACAGATGCCCGTGGATACATGCATACTATTTATATATGCCAAAATAGCAACGCGGCCAAATACTATGTCACAGTTATTTGGTTCTTCGAAATTGGCTAACATATGCCTTCTATGTCGTTGGTAGCCATTTGAAACTTCGTAGTTACTGTTACAGTGTCGTGTTTAACAAAATATATGTCGACTCTGTTGTTGACGATCATTTACTTGTTCACAGTTTTCATTGTATTGTCGTGTGACGCCATGCTTGACAAATACCTGTACAAACATTAATAATGATTTGCTTGTTAATTACAGTAGAAGTGTTTAACTAATGAAGGTAGAGAAGGTAGTAGCAGTAGAATTGAGCTAGGTGGGTGACATACCTTTTAAGGTATCAGGCGTGTAGCATATATTCTTGATTTTCTTCAATCTGGATTTTCAGAACTACAACGCAATGTGGCAGAAAGAAAGCATTTGTGGTCTCCTTTGCTTCAAAACCCCCCGGGAAAATCAAATGATAAATTAAAATGTTAAGTAAAATAAATCTAATTAAGACAACTATCTTTCAACCTCAATGGCAGAATCTTTGTTCTATTTTGCAATAGTTCAACTAATTAGAAATAATAAATGTTAACATGGAAATCAAAGAAATGCAAATATTATTTAGTTGAATATATTTATCAATTTGAGTAAAGCTTACTGTAACACCTCGAAACCCAGACTTAAAAAAATGCAGTAGAAAATCACCAGAATCGGTGAACCACGGTAGGGTTCACGGACAGTGATAGGTTCCCCGGTCCGTTGACCTGCCCGTGGACTCCATTACTGTCATGACCCGATTTATCAAGTCATGATGGCACC
>NW_006239513.1:277175-277350 GCF_000226075.1 Solanum tuberosum | reverse complement strand
TCAATTTCAATTGGAGATTTCGGGTTTCTTCTACTCTAAATGTAAGTTCATGAATTCTTTTAATCAAAATATGTATTGTGTTCTTCCAAGAATAAGTAACTAAATCCATAACTAGGGTTGTGGGAACCATAATCGATTAACAAAGTATGAATAGTAAATAAGTAATTCTTGACTA
>NW_006239513.1:274082-275897 GCF_000226075.1 Solanum tuberosum | reverse complement strand
TATGGCAGTTACTACTCGAGGGGGTAAGCAAACCATAGATCCACCTAGGCCGTCTGTGGTGGAAGTTGAGATCAGAAAAGAAGATGATGTGATAGATGGTAGACCAGATTCTGAGAAGGCTATGACAGAACAAGAAGCGGAGATATCTCAGAAAGTGGTTCCCATACCTAGACCTCCACCACCTTTTCCACAGAGGTTAGTGAAGAAGACTGAAGATGGTAAATATCGCAGGTTTATCACCATGTTGAAGCAGCTTTCTATCAATGTTCCTTTGATAGAAGCTTTGGAGCAAATGCCTGGGTATGCAAAGTTCATGAAAGATATGGTGACAAAGAAAAGATCTGTGAGTTTTGAAGATGATGATAGATTGCAGCATTGTAGCGCTATTGCTACAAGATCTCTTGTGCAGAAAAAGGAAGACCCTGGTGCTTTCACGATTCCATGTACTATAGGGCTGCTACACTTTGCTAAGGCATTGTGTGATCTTGGGGCTAGCATCAACCTCATGCCTTTGTCTATTTACAAGAAGTTGGGTTTGGGGAACCCAAAGCCCACTGCAATGCGGTTACTAATGGCTGATCGGACTGTAAAGAGGCCCATAGGTGTGCTCCATAATGTGCTAGTGAAAGTAGAATCTTTCATCTTTCCGACGGATTTTGTGATTCTTGACTGTGAGGTTGATAGAGCTAAAGTTGAGGTAATAGAAAAGCTTCCACCACCCATCTCTGTAAAAGGTGTTAGAAGTTTTCTTGGGCATGCAGGTTTTTATAGGAGATTCATCAAAGATTTCTCAAAAATTGAACATCCCTTGTGCAAACTGCTCGAGAAGGAGAGTAAGTTCTATTTTGATGATGCTTGTCTTAGAGCATTTGGAGAGTTGAAGGAAAAGTTGGTTACAACACCTATCATTATTCACCGGATTGGGGACAACCGTTTGAGGTAATGTGCGATGCGAGTGGAGTGGGCGCTTGGTGTAGTATTGGGTCAAAGGCGCGAGAAAATTCTTCACCCTATTTACTATGCTAGCAAAGCTCTAAATGTGGCCCAGAAGAATTATACTGTAACCGAACAAGAACTTCTTGCGGTGGTTTTGCATTTGAAAATTTGTTCCTACTTGCTTGGTACTAAGGTCATCGTGCATACTGATCATTCTGCATTGAGGTATTTGATGGCGAAAAAGGATGCAAACCCCCGATTGATTAGATGGGTATTGTTGCTGCAAGAATTTGATTTTGTGGTAAAAGATCTTAAGGGAACCGAAAATCAAGTTGCCGACCACTTGTCCAGATTAGAGGAGGAGGCTATGCTAAAGCTTGGAGATAGGGCTGAAATTAATGATGCTTTTCCAGATGAACAAGTATTGGCTGCTTCTAATGATTTGATATCTTAGTTTGCAGACTTTGCTAATTATTTGGCAAGCGATATTGTGCCACCCGATTTGTCGTTTCACCAAAGAAAGAAATTTATGCATGATGTGAAGAAATTCTTTTGGGATGAACCTTATTTGTATCGTAGTTGTGCTGATGGGATTATTCGTCGCTGTGTGCCTGAGGTTGAAATGCTGAGTGTACTTGAAGCATGTCATTCATCACCCGTTGGTGGGCATCATAGTGGTATTCGGACTGCACATAAGATCTTGCAGTGTGGATACTATTGGCCTACCATCCACCAAGATGCTCATGATTTAGCCAAGTCTTGTGATCGTTGCCAAAGAGATGGAGGGATTTCAAAGAGGCAAGAGCTCCCTATGAATCCCATACTGGTGATCGAATTGTTTGATGTATGGGGCATTGATTTTATGAGTCCATTTGTGAG
>NW_006239513.1:268737-270643 GCF_000226075.1 Solanum tuberosum | reverse complement strand
TCCCCCATAATATCATCCCTTCCATAATTCCCCAACTTCCCTTCTATTCTAAATACAACCCATCCCATAATCTAACAAAAAGGGTCCGGTGTTTGGTCAGTAACGAAAAGGTGACTCTTTGGTCTTTCTAAGCATAGTATCATCACGCAATCACCCCACTCGTTGTTGCTTGTAAGGTAATAGACTTTCTCTTCACTTTGAATTTCGATTCATAGATTGAATATAGAGGGTCGGGAGTTGGGTCTTGACCTTGGGTAATTGTTAGATGAAATTGCATGTTAACTTGAATATTACAATACCCTTGGAATGATAGAGAGTGATTGTATAGCATTAGTGTAATATCAATTTCTGTGATCGTAAATACTATATGCTAGTTTCGACTTAGGGTTCCACATCTAGTCTAAATTGTTGGGTATAATAATCGGTCGGAATCTTAAGAATGACGAACTAACATATTTTAAGTTTGTAAATGTATGATGAGGTTGTGTTAGTGTTGAAAACAAAAGCAAAAAAATGTATGATACCTGGCACTGATGGCTTCCACAATACCCCGTCTACAGACCGTAGATCCATCTACGGACCGTAGATGGGGTCCGTCAGTGGAAGAACTTGCAAATTTTCACCCAAGTGTAAAACCACAGCGGTGGACTACGGTCCGTAGATCCACCTACGGACCATTCTGCACTTTCGTGGTTTCCATCTCCGACCTATCTGCCAGCCCCCTGATCCACGGAAGTGATCCACGGACTGTAGATCAGTCTACGGACCGTAGGTCTCCTCCGTGGATGACCACTGTAGTATCTGTCAAAATTTTTAAATTTTTTTGTGGACTTAGTTTGGGTCGTTACCAATTCTAAAAGTTTCTTTTGCTGCATATGGTTAGTTTTGGCACTAATATCGTTCCCGCAGGTACAATGGCACCCAACAAGATGGTCACCTACTAAAAACGGGGCAAGTCCAAATCTGTTGCCCCTAGTTTTCGGTTGATTGATGAGGACATCGACAACGACTCTGACCCAGCATACGTGCCTCTCAACCCTAGGGCTTCTCGCGCTGCACCCAGAAGCACCCCCCGGAAGGTGCTCCCCGACGTAGTCACTGTCTCCCAGTCTGATGAGGAGCACACACTGATCGGGTCACCAACTGGGCTGCTTCCAGTTCAGCGGGACCTATGTCCGAGTCCGAGTCTGCCCATGCCTCAGGCTCCTAGTCTGCCCACTCTCCACAATCAGAGTATGTCCAGGCTACAGGGTCCAATGCCAAATCATCCACAGGGTCTGGAGAGAATGACCAAGCAGCCTCGTCTGACGAGGCCACTAGCTCAGAGTCCATACCCGCACCAAGGAATGATGACCCCACTCCGGTAGCACGCGAGCCAAATAGGTGGTGTGTCGAAGGTCAATGGAAAATCTATCGGGATACTAAGATGGTCAATGACAAACAAAAGATGGCCCGACTAATTCAAGAGGAGCGCAGAGTCCTCACAGGGAGCTTGCATACGGTTCCAGATATTCACCGGCTGTTCAAACTTCACAAGTGTGACTGGATGGCTCGAGACCCAGGGACGTATAGCGAGGAGATTTTCCGGGAGTTCTATGCTTCCTATGATGCCACTCTCCGCGGTTCCATTTCCAAGCGGTCAAAGCCACTAGCTCAGGCTCCGCTCATTTCCACCCTGGTTCGAGGGTGTTCGGTGGACATTTCACCCGCTACTATTAGCCATTTTCTCTACGGTCCTACCACGGGGCACTCTTGGTCTACCAACACGTCAGAGTTTAATTACCGCTGGGACATCGTGCGGAGTGGTGCTTTTCAGAGGATTGCTGAGCAGCGAGAGACTGTTATACTATGGCTGGCCAGGTACATTGCTGCGGATGGCGAGCGGGCGGAATGGGTCACTGCTCCA
>NW_006239513.1:258341-259485 GCF_000226075.1 Solanum tuberosum | reverse complement strand
AAGGTCCAAGCTGTTAATAAGAGGCTTGATGCCTTCGAGTTGCGAGTTCTCGAGCGATCAGCCCCGGCTACAGATCTATCTGCGTTACAGGCTGATTTAGCCAGCCTCCGGACTGACGTTGATGCTATTTTTGCTGCACCTTCAGTTGAGACTCAGGCTGCTCCTACTGCACTGGCTGCTGATACAGTGCTAGATGCTCTATTCAGTGGCATCGCCGAGGAGGGGCCTGCACCGACACATGCCAAGGGCAAGTGGCACCGGTCTCATCGCACAAAGAAAGATAAAGCTCACAAAAGACAGTGTCGGCAGAAGAAGGAGGCTCGGAGGGCTTTGATTGCAGACGAAGAGTTGCGCCAGCAGAGGGTGCGTGAGAGAGCCGCAGGGGCATCGAGCTCTGCCCCAGTTGCAGAGGTTCAGCCTATTTTGAGGGGCGTTGTGAGCACCATTGATGGTGCGGAGCGGTTGATAGAGAGCACTACTGAGGGTGCTAGGATTGTTGAGGTGGGCACTACTGAGGGTGCCCCCACTGATGTTCCAGAGTGCTATGGGAAACTGGACCCCCCTGCTTGTTGATGATTCGCCGGCGTGTTGCGCCACAGGTTTGCTTCACTCAAATCCATTCTCTTTTACTGTCTATGTATGCAATGTGGACAATTGCATCTCATTTTGTTAGGGGTGGGGTATATGGATTGTGAGTGATAGGGGGAAGTCTGAGTAACCCAACTCAAGAATCCTCTCTTGGGGTTTTCTTGCCTGTGTTCTTTTCCCCCATGAGACTGTTTAATTTTTGTTGAACCGGCATGTCTTAGGATTGTATGTGTAGAAGCATGATATAGAATGAAGCATGATGGCTTATAAAAAATGATACCCGTCAGATTCTGGGTTGTATGCTAGAAGTAGGCTACGATTAGTTGATTGTGTTGGCTCTGAGTATGACATAGTACCAATCGACCTGACATGACTAGACTTGAAACTTGAACTGGGTAATCTGATAATCTGATAATGAAACTATGTGCCATGAGTGGGTGAGAATCATTCACTGTTCAAACGGTATTTGTGCAAAACTAGAACTTGCCCGGTTAGTCTTGCTAAGACAATTCAATCTAGAAGTTAGGAAGTGATCATAGTCCATTGTTCTGAAAAG
>NW_006239513.1:257599-257746 GCF_000226075.1 Solanum tuberosum | reverse complement strand
ATATCCTTGTACCATGAATGAAATTAAATTTTTGCAAAAAAAAAGAAAAGAAAAGAGGATTTCGTTTGAAGTAAGGGCACTAGTTACATCATCAGAAAGTTGGTACCTGGGTGACAGTGAGAAGGTGTCTGTTGTGTGTCAGTTGGT
>NW_006239513.1:243178-256476 GCF_000226075.1 Solanum tuberosum | reverse complement strand
TGTAAACCTCGTTTTTAGGGGTTAGACACTATTATTCTAGTTTTACTTTGTAACTTTGGAGATTAGTTTGCAACCCTAGCAATTATTGATTTCCCAAGTGCGTTTTGAAGATTTTGACTTTGCAATTCAAGTAAAATTTCTGGGTTTATTATTCTCTCTACGTAAGTTCATGATTTCTTCATCTACAATTATGAATTGTGTTCTTGCCAGTATGAGTTACTAAATCCACAACTAGGGTTGTGGGAACCATGATCGATTAACAAAGTATGAATAGTAAATAAGTAATTCTTGAATAGTGTTTTGCATGCATTGATAATTCTTTCGTTTAGAAGTCTTTTTAACGGTGGCCAACGTTAGAACTCGCCTTGTTACTACTTGCCGGACCAATGAGGTAATTAACAAGAAAAGAATTATCAACATAGATTTAGTGTGATACTATCTAATAGGCTAGTGTCGATTGGTGCGAAGTAATAACTAAGCCAAACATCGATTATGATGTCTAATATGAGGTAAAGGTAAGGGTTAGTAAATTATACACACGTAGCCGGACCAAGGTGCGGGGTGAAATTCTCTAGATGCCGGACCAAAGATTTAGAGATACCTAACTTATCACTTTGCATGTAATACACTAGAAAAGGATTGCTGTTACTAGGATTGCTGCGTTATGAGATTGTGGGGAACACGTATACCCTAGTTATTTCTCTTATCTTGATAACAACCTAAGTTGAGTTTGATTATTGATTACTTATTAAGTTCTTACTATTTGTTTTACACAAACGCAACCCCCCTTTTATTACCTGTTTCTGGAAATAATTTGACTAATTGAATATAATTGTTAGTTAAAGTAAAGTCTAAACCATTTTCCTCGTGGGATCGATCCCAACCTACAAGTTGGGTTCTTTACTTGATAACGATCGCTTATACTTCTGTAAGGAGGTGTAATTTGAGTGTATCAACTAGCATGTGCAAAATGGGAAATTTGATATTTCATGTTCCGGGACTTGTTTGAACTTGAAAATGCAGACATTTGCCCCTGCAGACTAGCCCACGCCATTGATAAAGTCATCACGGAATTCTACAAAATTTTTTGGCTAAAAAGACCTCATTTGATTTGAAAATGCAGATTTTTGCCCCTCCAGACCAATGCATATAATTAATAAGGTTGTTATGGATACCAACAAAAAATTTAAGGCAAAAACACGGCAGGATCACACTCATAATGTTTTTTGAGAAAAATATTTTTGGTAGTCCAAGCGCCAGATCCATGTAATATACACAAAAATGGAAAAATATATATTTCTCACTTTAGGCCTCGTTTGAACATGAAAATGCTAACATTTACCCCTCCAAACCAACACATGCCAGTTAAGTGGTCGTCATGGCTGCTCACAAAAATTCTCCCAAAAACCTATTGAGCACAATATCAATATAAATAAATTGATTATAACACACGAAAAATGAAACAAAAAATATATTTCCATGTCTGATCCTAGTTTGAACTTTAAAATGTACATGGTTGCCCTACTAAACCAACACACACCATTAAATAGGACGTGACGGATGGCCACAAAAAAATTTGGCCTAAAAACTACCTATAAATAATGTATTCAATGATTGCCTCTCTTAAAGGGAAACAATATATAATATCATAGCAATTAGTACGTAATAAATTTGGTGGCTTCGAACTAACGAGCCCCATTAAATTGATCGTTACAAATGATCACAAAAAATTCCAGACAGAAAACCTTTGGGTGCACATGTCACCCAAAATCCATGGATTATAACACATGAAAAATATAAAAATCTGTATTTCCCATTGAGGGGCCTCGTTTGAACTTAAAAATGCCGATATGTGCCCCTCCGAACCAACCCACGCCATTTATAAGGTCGCAGAAAAGCTCAAAATAATTTTTGGGCAAAAGAACATCGAGATCACATATCACCCAAAATCCATGGAGTATAGCACATGTAAAATAGGAAATTTACAATTTCCTATTCCACGCCTTGTTTGAGGTTGAAAATGTGGACGTATGCCCCTCTAAAAAAACGAACACCATAAATAAGGTCGTCACAAACTCCCACAAAACTGTTTGGCCAAAACTACTGTCACGACCCGGGCCTACACCCTGGACGTAATTGGTACTCGAGAACCATTTCTAATCCCCAAGAGAACCGTTGGTCTTACTACATGATTTACATGACACTAAACAATATGCGAAAGTTTAAAATAGGTGAACACATAAACATTTAAGAAAGTTTTAAAAATACCATCTTGCAAAAATACATAACATGAGTCATAAGTTAAATAAGGCATCCTGATAAAACAATGGAAAAATCTTATTCAGTCTGTCTATGAAGCCTCTAACATGTATGATAGATGTCGAGACAAGACCTATGAGACCTCCAATACTACTAATTGTAAGGTAATGTTGAAGTCCTCTGGAATATAAGAAGGCTCACCAAATGGATTGTCACATGACCTCAATGAAACACCTGTTGATGATCCTGAACACCTGTATTGGCATCATAAAACGATACAGGTCGAATGACGTCAGTACATTGAATGTACTGCTAAGTGATAAGGCAATAGTAAACAACTTACTAGCTTGAATGAATAAAAGCAACATAACTGGATCAATACATGAATATGAAAAGATAACCATTTAAGCATTTTAATATAATATACAATGAAAGCAACATGAAAATATTATACTTTACTTGTGGGGAGTTTCTCTAACTGGCAACCATTACTCTAACACCCCGTATTCTAGACAAACAAGAAATGCAGATTCTAAAAGGTGCAGGTGCCACCAACGGTGCCACCTACTAATCGTAGGGTTACCCACGGACCATAGGTGGTGTCCGTGGTTGGCCACCTGCAGCACCCTTCCCATGACCGCAAAATTTTTCAGCCAAGTCTTGACCCACGCCAGGACCTACGGACCGTAGGTGGGACCACGGTCCGTGGTTCCGACTCCCCAGAAACCCAAGAAAATTAAGCTAAGTCCAGAATAACACAAGGACCTACGGATAGTAGGTGGGACCACGATTCATGGACTAGGTCCGTGGTTCAGACTCCCCAGATCCCAACCTCTAAAGCCAGTCTACGACTGACCAGGATGAACCATAGGTGGGACCACGGTCTGTGGACCAATTCCATTGGTTGGCCGTGACAACTTTTAAGTGAGGGTCGCTTTGGTCTTTTCCCTATGAGTTGGAGACCTAAACTACGTCGTTAAACCCCTAAACTATGACGTTTTAGTCAGTTTTAGCCAAGTAACTTAATTAGAACTTACCATAGTCCATTGGTTTAACGAAAAAGGAAGAAAGAGTCGGCTAACCCTCTCCAAGAACGAAACAAGGTTTCCTCAGGTTCTAACACCGAAATCGAAAGGTTTCTCCATGAAAATCGTCACCAGGTATGTGGGATTTCACTAGTGGGTTCCTTTCACCCATTAGGTCCCTAGAATTTAGTCAGATTCTTGATTCTCTATATCATGTTTAGAACTAGGGTTTCTAGAACTTCAGATTATTGTTGTGATTCAGCTGCTAGACTAATCCTAATAGGATTATCCTGTTTTTGTGGAATTGTTGCTTAGTTCTTGCATGAAACTCAGAACACTAGTTGTGTAGATTCGTTTAGTTCATGAATTACACTTTCTAGGTCAGTTTATTTAGATATACATGTCCCATTTAAGAATGTTTCATTATCAGTATATTAATGTTGAATTTTCACTTAGCATGTTAGTATTTTGTGCTATTCAGTATTACAGAAATTCAGTTATAATGTGTTACTTACATAATTAGTTGGGAGTAGGCTTAATACCGAGTGAACTAAGGGTCGGTCAACCTCATAATCCCAGAACTATGTGCCCTCGTAGAATAAGTCCCCTCTGTGGGCAACATATTTAGTAATCAAGCCAGTCATGCCTTTATACCCTTGGCAAGGTATATTGGGACCTCTCGATAGGGCGATATATTAGACTCAACGGATAGCTCTCATCGTTTTATGTTAGTTAACAGTAGCTCCCACAGTCAGATTCTAGTGCATTGACTAGGTTATGAGTATTAGTTCAGTATTCAGTCTTAGCATGTCATGTACTTGGTAATTGCATTCAGATAGCTCAGTATTCAGTATATTTCAGTATTTACATCATGTTCAGATTATATCGTTGCTCTTATTGCTTTGTTCAGTTATGTATATATCGTTTAGTTTTATCTTATCCTGCATGCTTAGTACCTTTCAAGTACTAACGCATACTCTGCGCTACATTTTCTCCTGATGTAGGTTCAGGTCCTCAACATTCAAAACATGCATAGATCGGTTCCCGATCTCCAGTTCAGCAGCATCAGTGGTGGGGCCTCATTATTCGAGGACGATTAACATGTTATCTTTGTATTTTCAGTCTTTCAGTTTTAGTTTTTGCTAGACGTTAGCTGGGGGCATCTCCCAGCATCTCTAGTTAGTTAGAGGATTTTATTCAGACATAGGTAGATTCAGTTTTAGTTTGAGTTTGACATTATAGTTGTTGTTAAACTCTCACTTTTCATATATTCAGACAGTATTGGGTATTCCTCATTGTTTCACTTCACATCATGTTTTAAGCTTCTCCGCAAAATTATCTTATTTCAGTTATCTTAGTGTAACATATCACAACTAGAAAGAAGTTTAAAATCTTGAACTAGTTATTTTTGGAAAGTACGAGGAAATCTGGAAAATTATAAGTAAGTTAAAGTTGAGTTTTTGATCAAGTTCAGACGGCCATAACTACTAGCTCAGGATTAGTTAGGTGTAGTTCCAGATATGGTTGGGAAGCTCTTGGAATGATCTTTCCAACGCCGCCAAGTTTGCATGATTCCGAGTTCTTATGAGGTAGTTATGCCCTTTGGAAGTTGGACTGTTGGATTAAAGAAATGTCCAATCCGGAAATATAAGGGGTATTTTAGTCTTTTCACTGCACTATTATTTTGATCCTAGTTTAGAAGTTTAATATGGGTCAATTTAGGACTTAGTCAGTTTTAGAACTTGGGATTTCACGCTAGGGCTAAGGAGAAAGGAGAAGAGAAAAGAAGAAGGAGAAAAGGGAAAATTCATCAAGATAGATCAAGGAACTTGGTGTTTCACCAAGGATTTACTTATAGCAGGTATGTGAGGCTCTCATAACATTGGGATCGTTCTCCCACGTGCCAAGCATAATTATTTCAGTTCGGATTCGTCCTAAAAGCATTTGAATATTGATGATCTTGATACCTATTCTTAAATTCATATATTGTTCTTGAATTTGACTGAGTTGAAAGTTTTTGAGTTCGTTACGTCGTATTATAGGGTCGTTTCGAGTTAGATTCTTAGGTACATTTGTTGGGTATCTGTATCTAAAATTGATTTAAGAAAAAGAATCAAGTTTGGGTGGATTGGGGAAGAAAAACAAAGAAGAAATTTCAACGGGCAAAATCTGAACATGGGAGCGCGTCACGCAACTTGTTCCCAGAATTGAAATTTCAGCTTCGCGTCGTGGAGCTGATAGGAGGTGTTCTGTCTCAACATACGTTTTTGGAACCAAAATTAAATTATGCCTCCGCGTCGCGGACCCACTTTCAAATATTAATTGTTTGGTCTTTTCTCATGTTTAACTATCTACTATCATTCCTAAACATCATGAGATCTTTCCAGTCATAAATCTTAATCCTTGTATCCATAGTTCAATTCAAGGATCAGTTAAGAGTCAAGTCAAGAGCAGTTAAGGTCAAAGTCAAGAGTCAAGTTAAGATGAGTTCTTAAAGTTTTTCAAAAGTCTTTCACAAATGTTTTAACCTTGTTTTAAGACTTAAGCTTCGAGTTCAGTAAGGATGTAAAGTTGAAGTTCTTTTCTTCAAAGAAGCATATGAGGACTATGTATTCCCAAAGAGATTTAAAAATGTTTTCACATTTTAAATAAGAGCCGAAATTGAGATTTTCAAAGAGATTTCGGGCTAGTTTTCAGAAAGAGTAACAGTTTTCTAAATGAAGTAAGCAGGGAACTGAGATTTCCAAGATAGCCTTCGAGCTAAGGTTTTGAGCACTAATCTCAAATCATAGAAGAATTATGTTTTTAAAACATAAGAACCAGTATATTTTGGGAGTAGTATTGAGCACCGAATTGGGGACGAGCATGAGTTTAGATAACTTACCTCACCATAGAACCATGTAGCCACCATGGGTAGAAAAGGGTCATACTTTTAGATGAATCCTTTTCGGAATAGACTAGCGGATCCATTAGGCAGTTCAGCTTCTATACCTTTGGCCAGGTATAGGATGCGCTGACAGCGTGAGGTAGATCGCTGTATCATCACTATAGCTCTTATGTGATGGTTGTCGGTTAGAGAAACTCCCACATAAGTTATTGTATTTTTATATACATCAGTTATTGTATTTTTACATACATTTTAGAGTTATGTTGTATCCTTATATATACACAGAGTTGACCTCATGTTTTAAACAACTTTTCTTTATATTGCACTTGTTTTAAACTACTTTATATTGAAATGAGTTCAGTTAAGTATTCATGAGTTGACAAGAGCCAAGGTAAGTGTTTCTTTGAAATTCCCTTTCAAGCCTATGTTGTTTTAGCATTCCAACTCACATACTCGTACATTCAATGTATTGATGCCAGTTGGGCTGCATCGTCTTATGATGCAGACACAGGTAACTAGGATCGGCATTCTAGCGCACCGTTGATCCAGTGAGCAGTTCAAAGTCAGTCAGTGAGCCTCCTTGTATTTCGGAGGATCTATTTTCATTTCTTTCTAGTTTAGTCCATTAGGATGTTGTGTTTGTCCTAGCATCCATCTCAGTTGTTTTAGAGGCTTCATTGACATATAGTCAGTTAGTTATTTCAGTTGTCTTTGCTTTTCACTTCTTATGTTAAAGACTTGAGTTTGCCTAAATGGACAGTTAAATGTTCCTTTATGACATTCTAGTTCCTTCATAAATGTATATGTGATGAGTTAAGTTTTCTGCTGAGTTAGTAAGACATGCCAAGGGTTCTCTTGGGGCCAGCAATGGTCTTTGAGTGCTAGTCCCGCCCAGGGTGTAGGCTCAGGGCATGACACTTAGTATGCTTATAAAATGTCACTAGGGTTAGCTTGGAGTCACTCTTGAACCTAAGTCTTGTGTTAACGTCTAGGGGGTAGCCTCGGGGTGTGACAAACTTGGTATCAGAGCACTAGGTTCAAGAGTCCTAGGATGTCTGAAAATCTGCACTAAGTAGAGTCCCTTTTCATGAGTGTGAAGCCAGCCACACCTATGTGGGGGAGGCTATGACGTGTTTTACAAAATTTCACTTTCTTGATATTCTTATCGTGTGTTGGTATAATCTCCATTCTAATCCATCGTTATGCATTTTCAGATCATCCCTCCGTGTAGAGCTTACCCAAGGAATGCTAATGCCCACAACGATAACGCAGATCCACTCGCCCTAGACCATGAGGTTTCATATGTAGAGTTTCAGAACGCCATTCAAATTTTGGCCCAGAGTGTAGCTAACCAAAACAATCAGCGGGTTCCAGTTCCCACTAATAGAAATGGTGGATCAGCGACAGCTAGGGTTCGTGATTTTGTTACGATGAACCCACTTTTGTTTCTAGGGTCACATGTTGGTGAGGATCCCTAGAACTTTATTAATGAGGTCAAGAAAATCTTTGGAGTGATGCAAGTGATAGGAAATGATAGGGTGGAGTTGGCATCCTACAAGCTTAAGGATTTGGCTCACATATGGTTTACATAGTGGAAAGACAATATGTGTTAGAATGCCACTCCTGTGAGTTAGGAGTGTTTTATCGGAGCTTTTCTGGACAAGTTCTTCCTAAGAGAGTTGAGAGAGGCTAAGGCTCAGGAATTCATGAATTCGAGGCAGGGTTCTATGTCGGTCCAAGAGTATGTACTTAAGTTCACCCAGCTCTCCATATATGCTCCACATATGGTTACCGATTCTAGGGCGCAGATGAGTAAGTTTCTATTTGGGGTATCTGACTTGGTGAGAACAGAGTGCAGAAATGCTATGTTACTAGAAGGTATAAACATCTCTAGGCTCATTACTCATGCTCATCAGGTTGAGGGAGATAAGCTTAGGGAATAGGGTAAGAACAACAAAAAGGCTAGGACATGCAACTATGAGTACTCTCATTAGAAATTGGGTGGTGGAAATTGCTCACAGTTTCTGCAAAGGTCTTCGGCTCCAGCATCTTCATCAGTTAGTGTTCCATCCTCCAGGTTTCGACAAGACCAGAAAGGTAGCGCATCAGGCTCTAAGTCTAAGAGAAGTGCTTCGGTTACTAGAACCTACCCAACTTGTCCAAAGTGTGGTAAGAACAATCTGGGTTAGTGTCTTGCAGGAAAATACGGGTGTTTTGGGTGTGGTCAGACTAGTCACGGATTGAGAGATTGTCCTTCTTCTAAATAGGGTTAAGGAGGTAACAATTGTAGGGATCAATCTACAACTTTAGTAGCACCAACAGGTCACCCGGCTCAGCAAGGTACTTCATCTGGTATAGGTGGTGGTCAGTGCCAGAACAGGTTGTCTGCTCTCCAGGCTCGCCAAGACCAGGAAGATTCTCCTTATGTGGTTACTGGTATGTTGCGAGTCTTTCATTTAGATGTTAATTCTTTGTTAGGTCCAGGGGTTACTCTTTTCTTTGTAACTCCTTACATACTAGTAAACGTCGGTGTCATTCCAGAAACTCTCTCAGAACCCTTCTCAGTCTCTACTCCAGTCGGTGACCTAGTTATAGCTATACGGGTATACATAAATTGCCCTGCCACAGTCTCCCAGAAAGTCACCTCACCAAATCTTGTAGAGTTAGAAATGGTAGACTTAGATATCATTCTAGGCATGGATTGGTTACATTCCTCTAATGCCTCAGTCGATTGTAGAACTAGGATCGTTCATTTTCAGTTTCTAGACGAGCCAATCCTAGAATTGAAGGGTAGTAGCACAATGCTTATGGGTCGATTCATTTCTTACCTTAAGACCAGAAAAATGATCTCTAAGGGGTATATCTATCATCTAGTTTGAGTTAAGGATTTATGCTCCAAAACCCCAACTCTTGAGTCAGTTCCTGTAGTAAATGAGTTCCCAGAAGTGTTTCCAGAAGATCTTCCTGGAGTTCCTACCGAAAGGGAAATCAACTTCGGAATTGATCCCCTTCTAGATACCCAGCCTATTTCTATTCCTCCTTACAGAATGGCTCTAGCTGATCTTAAGGAATTGAAAGAATAGTTGAAAGAACTTCTAGATAAGGGCGTCATCATACCTAGTATTTCCCCATGGGGTGCACCAGTGTTATTGCTAAAAAAAAAAGATAGTTCTCTCAGGATGTGCATTTCCTATCGGCAATTGAACAAAAGTCACAATCAAGAATAAGTACCCTATCCCCATGATTAATGACTTGTTCGACCAACTTTAGGGTGCTAGTCATTTCTCAAAAATAGACCTCAGATCCGATTATCATCAACTCAGAGTCAGAGATAGTGACATCCCTAAAATAGCCTTGAGAACTCGGTATGGTCATTATGAATTTGTAGTTATGTCATTTGGACTAACTAATGCTCCTGCAACTTTCATGGATTTGATTAACAGGGAGTTCAAGCAGTATTTGGAGTTGTTCGTTATCGTCTTTATTGATGATATCCTCGTTTACTCTAGGAATGAGTAAGAGAATGTGACTCATTTGAGGGTTGTCCTACAAACTCTCGAAGATCACTAGTTCTTCGCTAAGTTTAGGAAATGTGAGTTTTGGTTACAATCAGTTACTTTCCTTGGACATATAGTGTCTAGTGAAGGGATCCCAGTGGATTCTCAAAATATAAAGGAAGTGAAACAATGGCCTAAACCTACCTCTCCTACAGATAGCAGAAGTTTCTTGGGTTTGGCTGGTTATTACAGAAGATTCGTGGAAGGATTTTCATCCATAACTTCTCAATTGACTAAGTTGACTCAGAAAAAGGTTAAGTTTCAGTGGTCAGGTGAGTGTGAGAAGAGCTTCTTAGAACTGAAAACTAGGTTGACTACATCTCCTATTTTAACTCTACCAGAGGGTTCAGACGGTTATGTGATCTATTGCGATGGATCCAGAGTCGGCCTAGGTTGTGTGTTCATGAAGCGAGGTAAGTTTATAGCATATTCTTCTAGACAGCCTAAGGTGCATGAGAAGAACTATCCGACTCATGACCTCTGATGAGTCCTATATTTTGACTCATTTTAGGCTTTATTTATACAGATTTAGTGTCCTCAAATACTTATTTTGTGCTAATAACTTATGTAAAACCCTTGATTTCCAGGTATATGGATTGAGGAACAAAGCAAGGACACTAATTAGTAAAAAGGAACAAAGCGAGTTGAAATAATGAAGAAACACAAGACTGGTGATCGCCAAGTCCACTTGGCGAGTCGCCAAATGGCCATTTGACCACATAAAGTTCCAGTGTGCCAAGCCCTGATGGAAGAAATCAAGTGGGCGATGGAAAGGAGCAGTCGGTGAATCACCGAGTAGCTCGGCAATGCAGTGCTGGATCACCCAAAATTATAGACCTTGAGGATGCTAAATGCCAAGGCAGAAAGGCGATGAAAGTGACCAAAGGGCGGCTCACCGAGCGGTTCGGCAAGCCCAACTTACTTCGCCAAGTGGCTCTTCCCAGCATATTTTTGGCGACTATAAAAACATTTTTGAACATTTAGTTTAGTATGCAATATCATAATATCTAAATTGTAGTTGATATTTGGAGCACTGAGATAAGTTTTCTCTAGGTTTTCCTAACCTTTGAAGAATTTGAGTTTTTCACTTTTGAGAAATTGGAAGTGGGTCTTAGAGATTTTTTGAGTTGAAGCATTGTAGGAACGAATCTACTCTTACCCAGGTGATGGATAATCAATTTGCTAATAGTTTTTACCTTTCTATGATGTCTAGCTAAAACCCCAATTTTTGGGGTATGATTATCGGCTAATTTAGTTTATGAGTTCAATCATTAATTGTGGTTTAATTTAAGAATTGTAGTTACAAATGCGGTTCTGCCCTTGTGTTTTTTGCTTGCTCGAGAGAAAAGTTTTAAAACTAAACTTATTGATTGATGGTTAGTAGGTATTGGGTTGACCTGGGTTCAGCTCGAGAGAGTGAATGCTAAAACCAATCCCACACATTCATCTCAAAAGAGTGAATAGACTAAGGTGTAGGCTGTTCTTATTTTTCTTGCTTGTTGATGTTCGAGAGAAATCAACTTGATTAAGGGTAAATTGTCCGAGAGAAAGTTTATCCCCTCTATAGCCTAGCTTACTCACTAATATCTAGCTATTTTCTAATAGTTGCAATTACCCATTTGTCTATATTAGCCTATAATAATCGAATCACATCCCAAGAACACGTCTCATTATTGTTACTTCGTATTGAATGCCACTCTTTGTAGTTGATAATCAAAACCAAAACCCCCCATTTGACATTCGTGTCAACCCCTGATTTAAATGTTATTTTCATTCGATAACTTTTATTCCTATGACAGATTTGAGCACTTTCATACTTTCCAATTGACTCTCAAAGACGTACCGCTCCCTGTGGGATTCAACCCCAACTCATTTAGTTGGGTTATATACTAATTAACGACCGTTGACACTTAGAATTAGATGAAGTATATTTGAAACGTTATAAATCAAAATGGTACCGCTGCCAGGGAGTGATGTTGTTTGAGATTTCTTGGTTAAGTTGAATTTTGTTCTTTTTAGTCATAGTTTAATCTACTTACTTTTAGTTTTGGTTTTGGTGTTACTATTTGAAATAGAGGAAATAAGTGTCACTAGAAGCAATGAAAACCAAGTGAACCACTCTCCATTATATATGATGATTCTCAAGGATAATATCCTGAACTTCCAACACTCGGAAGGTGAGGCGCTCCAGGAGTTGTGGTTGAGGTATATGACACTGTTGGTTCAGTGCCCATATCATGAAATCCCAGACAAGATGCTATTGGAATGTTTCTATAGAGGTCTTGGTCCTGAAAACAGAGGAGTGGCTGACCAGCTTTCTTCGGGTAGTCTAATACGACAACCCTATGCCATAGTGGCTGAACTCCTTGATCACATGACTAAGACCAACAATGAGAAAGAAAAGGACTAAAATTTGGCCAAACTGTTGACCCAATTGGATGTCTTGGCCAAAAAGATCATGGAATTGGAAGTAATGTACAAAAATAAAGATAGGTACATTCCCCCTTACAAGCGTAGAAAGCCCAAGAAGTATGAGGGTGGGCAGATATAAGAGGCACTCTTACTCATTCATCACAAAGTCGAAGAACACGACAGAGTGTTGAAAGATATAAGAGAGAATGTCTCGATGCTAAATTAGATGACTACCTCTCATTCCATGTTAATTCAACTACTAGAGACCCAAATGGGTCATATGTTGTCTCGTCTCTACCCAATACAAAAAACGATTATGCCTAGTGATACTATGGAAAACCCCAAGTATGAAAATTGTGTGGGGACTTGCGTTGTGTGACGACGTTAACTAAGGCGCTGCTTAGGATGCAACCCAAATTTTTATTTTCTTTCTTTTTTGTTTTTGAAATAATCGTGTGTTGATTGTGCAGGTTGAAGTGTAGAATGTGTTTGAAAAGTGTAGGTTGGCGAGTAAAATGTCCAACCGGTGATAGATGCTTATCGTGACCAACGACACTAACCTACGGTATGAGTGGCTATGATCATCGACAGTATACTAACCCAACTAAAGGTTGGGGTCATGTCCCAAGGGAGTGGTTTTGAGAATTAGCAGAAAAGTAAGATTAAGCTCTAATTAGTCGTAGCTAAAGATATTAATGAGTAAAAACATAGTAAATTAAAGGGGGTGACACAAAAGTATCAAATAATGATTTGGGGTTTTGTCACAATTTGTAAAAATAGCAAAAATTAACAAGAAAATTAAGTATAGGGAAATGTTCTTGGGGTGTGACCGCAATACAAGTTGAGATAAGTAATTGGGTACATGCTTTTGAAAGGAAATTTCTAAGATATTAGTGACTAGGCTAAGCTTTAAATGGAAATAAGTTCCGTCTCGTGCAACTTACCTCGTTTCAAATGCGTTCCTCTCGGACACCCATTTGCCGCATGAAGACCAGCCTACACCTTACCCCAATTAGTCTCTCGAGCTGAGTGTTAGGATATGGGACTAGGGCCCACCCTCTCGGGCAGAACCTCATGTCGACCCACTCCTTAGGCCATCAGTCTAGTGGTTTTGGTTTCGCGACCTCCCTCTCGAGCAAGCCGAAAACACATGGGTGG
>NW_006239513.1:237582-242948 GCF_000226075.1 Solanum tuberosum | reverse complement strand
AAAATCAAATGGGTATAAGAAATTAAACCTTGATTTAACCAAAGGAAGAAGAATGGAGAAGATCCACTGCCAACTTGGGGAAGCTGAAATTCTTCTCTCTTCAAGTCTCCCACAAAACCCTCTCCAAACCTGAGAGAAAATATCTAAAAACATACTATTCTATTCTAAAAGTTATAATAAATGTTCGACTCTTTAAAAATTAATAATAAGTTTCGTATTTATAGACTTCAGAAAATAGCGCTGGTGGATCTTTCGGCGAAGTTAGTTGATATCGCCGAATGACTTCGGTGACTTGCCCTTCGTCTGTCTCATTGCCGTTTCGTGCTTGCCTTCAGCATCTTCAGGTTCTGGGCCATTGGGCGGTATAGCACTACTTTACGAAACTATTCGACGAAGCGCCGACTGCTTCTTTCATTGCCTTTTTTATCCTTCTCCTTTAGGGTTTCGCATACTGGAACAAAGGGCGGAGTAAATCCCTTCGGCGAATCGCCAATTGTGCTTGGCGATGCTCGGTCTTCAGTTTCTTCATTCTTTTCAGCCTTTTTGTTCCTTTTTGTGCCTAAGTGTCCACGCTTTCACTAAAACTTCAAATACTTGAAATTTAAGAGTTTTCATCAGATATTTAGAAAAAATAAGCATTCGTGGACACTATTCTTATCAAAATTTAGCCCAAAATGAGTCTAATTTGTGGACTCATCAGCAACTCACCAAAGAGGTTGGCGAGCCCGACTTGGACCACCGTTGGACTCAAGAAATCAGAAGATGGAGTCTGTAAAACTAGGCGGGCCCATGGACTCATTGGTGAATCATCGAACAGGTCGACGATCCCGACTTTGTTCGCAGATGGGGCCCCTGAGTTAAGTGGAGGTCTTGTAAAACTCGACGAGGTAAGTACCCACTTGGCGTATCATCGAGTGGTTCGGCGAAGTAAAATAATATCGCTGAAAGGGCGAGAACTGGATGTTTTTTAAAAGGCCAAAATATTAAAATTTCAAACTCTTTCACATTCCCTTAGTTTTTAACTTTATACAATCACACACGCACCCTATAGTTCCCGTATTTTCACATTTTACTGCATTCTAGTTGTTGCTTTGGTATTTGGATTATGATACTTTGCTGCCTAGCATTACAAGTTTTTATATTCTACATTAAAGATTGGTTTTCCGAACCTAAAACTCGTAATTAGCGGTTAAACTCAATTGCATTGTTATAAATTGTTTTGATCTGTGCTGGGCCTCTCTGAAATCGTATTTGTGTGCTTGTGTGCCTAATTTAATTTCGATATCATGCATAAATTGCCTAAGTATTGATTTCCCGAATTGCATGCTTTAAAATTGATCAAAATCTTTTGGGTTGTTCTTAATTATTGTTAAGTCTAGTCGGGTGAAGTCTCAGTAACTCAAATTGTGTTAAACGACGTGCTTTGCCCAATGATGGAGCGTTTGCCGTCATTCTTAAAGACTAAAGTCATCAAATGGCCAATTTTGGCCAAACCGGGGGAAGTTTGAGTACCCCGGTGGCATGAGTCTTATGGGTCTAGGATTAATTGAATATGTGTATGGTTTGATTTTGTTTTTCGGGGGCTGCGGGGTTGATTTTGGAAGTCGGGGTAGAAAGTAGGCACATTGGGTAGTTTGGCGAGCTAGGTCAAGCTCGCCGAGCCACTCGGCGGTTCGCCGAATCCCCCCTTATCACCTTTAATTTCATGCTATTGTTGATTTTGGGTGCTATAATTTTCGGTGAGAAGCTTGAGTTCGCCGAGTACACTCGGCGACTCGCCGAATATCTTCTTTGATTGCTCTTTCTGCGCCCCAACCCCTAAAATACATTGTGTTATTCGGCGGGCTAATTTGTGCTCGCCAAATGATGTCGGCAATTCACCAAATGGCCCTTCCTATCACCGACAGGCCATTTTTCTAGAATTTTTTTGAGCAAATCCTTTCGGCGAGCTAGATCTAGCTCACCAAAGTGATTCAGCGACTTTCTGATCGATTCGGCAAGTATGTCTCTATTATGATTTCTGCATTTTTCTTGGATTGACTCTAACTTATTTTGGTGTGTTTTGTAGATATGTCTAGAACCAACTTAGACATGCCGCTCCGCAAAAGAGAACTAGGAATATTTATCAACGAGGGGGAAACTACCCCTTCTAAAAAGGAAAGGAAGGAACCTCCAAAGGGAGGAAAAGGCAAGGGAAAGAAGCTCGTATCTGAGGTCCCAGAGCACAACTCCGGCAGCGAGGGAGAATCATTTGACTCCCAAACTACATTTTCTGAGCCAGGCTGACCAGCCTCTACAGTGCAGGCGGGCAGAAATTTGTGCTAGGACTCACCAAGATTCATCGAGAGTGCTAGAGGCCACCCCACATGCTGCTGATACAGTGCCAACTCTGGCACCGACTGTGGTTCCAGCAACACCAATTCAGGGTCCCCTTACGGTTACTCAATATTTTAAAGGCCGATGGGTTGAGGATGATTCTCGAGGAAAAGCTATTATCCATAGAGTGCTTAGTGGGTAGATATTCCACTTTGAGAGACACTCTCCAGTTTCACTGGTTCGAGCAGTTCACCAGGCCTTGAGGCCCCTATATTCCTACATGAATCTGGGAGTTCTACACATCGTACGGTGACTTGGTACCCAAGGGAAGAAGAAGGCCATCACTTTCAGGAAGGTAGAGTCTGTCATGGTACGAGGGTCAGTAGTGAGATGAAACCGCAATCATATCAACGTTGTATTGGATAGAGGGTTAGTCATTTACTACCCAAATTTGGCTACCACTATGAAACCCTTGGATGATCTCAAAGGCCCGCTTTCCCCCCTCATCTCTTACATGACACCGAGGTGTATTGAGGTAGGAGCTCCGAATGAAAAGAAGGAGATGAACGTAGTCGCGCGATACTAGTTTGGATTCATCAACAGCTCCATTATGCCATCCCAGAATGAGTCCATCCTCTGCCATCCTAAGGCGGCCTGCCTTGGGTGAATCATATTGCGGAGGAGCATCGCGTTAGGACTCATCATAGAGAAAGAGATGTCCATGAGGGTCAAGCAGACTCAGCCGTCCCTTCCATTCCCGATCATGATTACGGAGTTGTGTCGGCGTGCTAGAGTTCCTCGTGATGAGAAGATGGATATCAAGGTCACTCATATATCTTCTACTGACATCCGGCATATAGAGGCCGAGTACACTCGGGAGGAGGCAGATAGGAGGAGAGTAGCTCCGGTTGATGCATCCCCGGAGAACGATGTTTAGACGATACCTGCAGAGGCATCTTTGCCTAATACGGCCTCCGGGACTTTAGATACACTTGTTTCCACTTCTTCCCAGGCTCCTGGTGCTTCTGCTACTTCCCAGCCCACTAGGATTACTAAGGCCATGATCCTGAAGATAGGGAACTTAGCCCATTCTGTGGATGTGAGGGCTACCCGATTGGAGGTTGCGGTACCGTGGATGATTGAGAGTGTTATCCTAGCTAGACTAACACCCCTCCAAGAATCTATTGACACTCTCATAGCGAGAGTAGAGACTTGTGAGAGTCGACATGGGGTTATTTCTGAGGTGATGGTTTTGAAAGCCAAAGTTACAGATTTGAGGAAGGATATGGACTACTTGAAATCCATATACTTTAATTCACTATTGGAGGCTGCTGATGATATAGATGCCCCGACTACTTTTGAGATTCCTTCAGCCACCACTGGAGATCTGTAGATGGATGATGTGGTTATCGATGAGTTAGAGGGAAAGACCGACGAGGAGCAGACGAAGGTGCCCGAGGAGACCATCTTTGGAGACCTGCCAGACCTGGAGGAGACGATTGTACAGCCGGTGATTCAGACATCACTGACAGAGACGTCCATGCAAGGCCCTAGTGGAGCCATTAGTGCTGACATTGCACCGGGCACTGATGCCCCGACTGATGGAGCGACTGTGTAGATACGACCTTTCTTTACCTCCCTCTCTGTCATTTTTATTGACTTATTATTACTATTTTGTTGCATTTGAGGATAATTGTTTTTTTATTTGTGGTGGGGTGAGGTATTTTCATACCTACCTCTTGTGATTATAATTTTTGTATATATATATTGGGTTTTTGTGCTATAAATTGTGTTTTGACACTGTTTTGTGGATGTTTGGGCTTATGGCTCCTTGTTTTAAATGTAAATGGTTTTGACCCTTTCTAAAAAAAATTGCCACCTCTTGCATATGATTGTGGTTGTTCTTGTGCAAATTTGAATGTCGATTATAATCAATACCGATGACTTAAATAGTGCTCTTAATTGAACAAAAATGAATGTTGATATACCATGAGTTTACTGTATTTTTAATACATTTCACTTAAGAGTTGTGTGTGTCTAGGGCCTTTTTGTATTGGTTTTTATGTGTTTTTATCATGTTTTGCAGGAAATCTTTTTAGGCGCGGAAGTAAAGAGGCAACTGAAAGAAATGCAGAAAAGGGCATCTATGGAGGTGATCTATGGACCGTAGGTCCATTGACGCTCCGTAGATGCTGATTGTAAATTAGCCGGTAAGGAAAATCAGGAAAATCAGACCAAGTGTGGAACCACAGTGGCCATTGACGGTCCGTAGATTGATCTACGGACCGTACTGCTGAACTGTTCAATGTGACTGCGAGAGTTCCAGTACATGATTTTTGAAGAATTCTAAGTTTGAAGTTACGGAGAGGGATCGACGGACCGTAGATCGATCTACAATTCTTACTGGTGCTCCGTCGTCTGCTTCAGAGAAGCTGATTTTTTGGAAGCTGAAATATTTTCTAAGTCCTGGCTGACGGAAGGGACTCACGGACCGTAGATCCATTGACGGTCCGTGAGTCAGTCTCGTAGAATGGAGACGCGTGCCTGAACAAACTTTCCTTATCTTGTTTCCCTTTTAATTTAGGACTTGTTTTCTATAAATAGGGCATGTAAACCTCGTTTTTGGGGGGTTAGACTTTATTACTTTAGTTCTACTTTGTGACTTGGGATTTTTTAAAATTTTTTTAGCAATTCTTGATTTCCTAAGTTGATTTTTGAAGGTTTTGGTTTTGAGATTCAAGTTGAAATTCCGGGTTTGTTATTCTCAATTTCGTAAGTTCATAATTCTTTTCATCTAAAACAATGAATTGTGCTCTTATGATTATGGGTAACTAAACTCCACAACTAGGGTTGTGGGAACCATGAGCGATTAACAAAGTATGAATAGTAAATAAGCAATTCTTGAATAGTGTCTTGCATGCATTGATAATTCATTCGTTTAAAAGTCTTTTTAACGGTGCGCAACATTAGAAATCGCTTTGTTGCTACTTGCCGGACCAAAGATGTAATCAATAAGAAAAGAATTATCAAAATAGATTTAGTGTGATACT